>NW_024472207.1:0-25000 GCF_017654505.1 Polyodon spathula | reverse complement strand
AATACAATAAAAAGGTCCTTATGTACCCTTTAAGAACTATCTTCTGTCATCAATGGGATAGGCTGAATCATCTTGCTATCCTTACAGTAAGTAGCAGGGTTCCAAAAAATATAGCGATACATGCCCCCACGTGCTGCTACGATTTAAATAACACACCTGTAAATCTATGTTACACTTATAACTTTAAAATCTGTTTCAAAGCTCTTTTCGAAATGCCTGCTCTAGTGCACTGATAGTGTCAGGATTATTGCCCACATTGTCAGACAGGTAACACAGCAGTAACGATCCATGATGTGGTACGGGACAGAAAAGCCAGAGCACTTTTTTAAAAAATGTATTTTTTTTTTTTTTTTAAATCGCTCCTCTCAAACCCCAGTGCACTAGAGCGGACATTTTGAAAAGAGCTTTGAAACAGACTTTTAAGTTCTAAAGCGTAAAGAAGTGTTCAGGATGTAATCAATGAAACAATGAAAAGAATAATGACAGCTACATTATTTAAACAGTTGTAGCAGCACGTGGGTATATTTATCGGAACTCTGCTACTAGATAGATCTAGATGTAAATAAGATTGCTGACAATTTCGTCCAGTCATCTACAGTGAGATGTAATGTCTTTAAATTGGGAGTGAAGACTGTGTGTGTACGCGAGTACATTCATTATTGTAGTAATTCATAGTTATTAAAAATCAGAGCTCTAGCGCCCACCCTCCCTGGCAAATTTCCTATCACTCACTAGAATTTCTCCAGTTATTACAGACTTGACCAGTTCAGCATCGATGTGCTTCGATGCAGCAGCTGCCCTCCACAGTCGATGAGTAACAGTATGTGTTTGAGTGGCAGTGTAATGACTTTGTCATGTCTGCACACCAGTGCCAGAGCTTTGGTATTAGTTAACTCCCAGACTACTGGCCTTGAAATCAATCCAGAGGTAAAACCAGCAAAAGTAACTCAAGCAGACCACAATGCCAGCCAATGCTTTCATCAGTGTTGTGAGCTCAGCTGTGCACGTAGTGGTGTTTTTACACTTCAGAAATAAAACCACTCTTATTTACCACCTCTTCCCATCTACAGTAGGTGTACCGGTAATACTAGGTGGTATTCACACCTAATTCTATACATAATGTACCACCACTAAAAGGGGAAACTGTTTAACATAGGCATATACAGCCACAGGGCCCCGATACACACACTGTAGTCTGGGTGTAGCAAATTTATTTAAGAAAATGATTCTTAACATAATTAAGAAATAATAATTATTCATTTTATACTAGTCTGGAGCTGCAATGTGCATCACATTCTCATGGGCTGCTTCTTCCTGGAATTTCAAATTCCACACACACCCCTATCACAAAATAGATATCAAAACAGTATCTATGGATTTGTTTGTTGGTAAGGCTTATTATTAATTTGACTTGCTGTTGAACCAGTCTTTCAAATACAGATACCGTTCGATATTCCTACATTTGAATGGGTTACTAAAAACTCATAACACGAAGAAGGCATGTCTACTGAAAACGTACTGGTCACTTTACCCAAGAATCGAAGTGTTCTGACATTGTGGATGTAAAGTAAGAGACAATGAAACCTATTGCTTTCCCGTCCGGCCCTCACTGTCTCCCAGCCTGGCGAAGCATGCAGCTGTAGCTTTGTTCTGATTGGTTAACATGTTGCAGTAAGTCCCCGGATCCATGGTGCTATTCGGTGGCACAGACATCCATCAGCAATATGTTATATATTGCTATTCATAAATACTTCTCAATTGTCCTTGTGTTAATATGCTGCCCTGTGTTGGGCTTCTAGTATTTCACTTGCCCAGGCACCTGGGCATTCACTCCACTATAGTCCAGCATATACATGGGCCACTGCTGTGAAAAAAAAGAAACACAAGTCACTTGTCAAAAGCATTTAACCTCTGCAGTCACTATGGCAAGAACCTTTCAAGACAAACATGTTAAAAAGGTAAATTATTAAACTTTCAGTAACTTTGCAAAAAGACAAGCCTGCTATGACTAAATTACATACAGTCAATTCAGATTAAAACGAACTCGGATCAGATGAATTTCCTGATAGTATGAACTGTCTAAACTTAGCAGTCGCTTATCGTAAATTACTTCTAATAATACCAATTCACTTAACATGACTTTCCTGTGAGCGTGAATTATTTTGGCCCTCCCATGGAAAATAAAAGTGAATAAAGCCAAAGCTAAACGTCCCGGTGTGTAAAGGATACAGGGAAATATTTCATCTTGCATCCAGATTAGCGTCTCTGTACTGCGTGTTAGTGCTGACTGGGGACTGCAGATCCTATGATGCATTTCGAGTTACCATAGTGCTCATGTAAAAACGTGCACTATCCTTTCATACAAGAAAAGGAAAGATGTTGCTGCAGATTTCAACATTCCCACAAACACTGCCAACCATTCTAAAGAAACAGCATACAGTAAGAGCAGCAAGTTGTAGGTGCAAGTCCTCAGCATTTCTAATTTGATCAATACCTTAATGCCTGTGATCAGAATGGGACGTGCAGGTTTTAATGCAGTTCATTTAAAAAAAAACATAAAAAAACACAGTAGCCCCGGGGGACTGAGTAAAAGCTGAAAACCATCAATGAGAGGAGATTTTTCATCTCTGTGTAACGTCAATAAAACTCACAGCATGCATTTGGCTTTAGATCACTGACAATAGGAATTATAAAGACACACTGTCTTAAACTGGTATTAGCGAGAATTGACTGCAGTTTGTGTTGCCTGGCTCTTCTGTACAGTGGTTAAGACGCTTGCTTGTTGTGTGTGCGCGTGCTTGCCAGGTCGCTCCCAGCCTCAACTTTGTTATCTTGGTACTGTAACGGATTCCGTCCCGTTGTAGAGAGATGAGGTTAAACGCTCTACCCCATGAATGCAGACGAACCTGGCTCTTTTGTACAGTGGTTAAGATGCTCGCTTGTCCATATAAGATAACTGCTGTCCTTACCATCACAGGAATCTGATTGGCTGCCGTGCTTGACTCCACCCCCGAGGAAGCGGGCACATTGCCTCCACCTGGAAGCCTCTTCCGTTTACGCTTGTGGGCCGAGCCTTCATTCGCTGTCATGGAAACAAGAAATAAAAAAATAAAAATTACAATTACACCTCCCCAAAAAGTAACGAGTTGAGTGAACTAAAAGTATTAACAAATCACATTCCCAGATGTTAATTAAAAAAAAAACAAACAAACAAAAAAAAACGTATTGTAATCTTTTTTAGGATGTTGTTAATAAAGACAGCACCAGTCTACAAAAGCTTTATGAACAGCACTATTTATTGAATCCATCAAAACAAGCCTAAAAAACAGCCCTGGGGTTAAAGCTTTGTGAACAGGGCCCTACACGACTACATGGGAGCTGATACTTTTGTGATTCTTTATCTACCAAACTCTTTGAAATGTATCTCACCTGTTTTGGGTGCTTGTGTGCAAATTTCTGCAAAAGGCCTGTGAACCAAACAGAATAAACATTAGGCATTGTATTGTAGTCTCTGCAGGAACCCTTCTGGTCCACATGCACACGTGAAAGACTGCCCCATATCAACATTACCCAAATCTCATCCTTTTCCATGGGTGAAAATGGCTACAACAGACAGACAACTTGGAACTTCAAATTTGTGTTATTGCATAGTTCAGATATTATGTGCCAATGACAGTCTGTACATTTGCTTAGTGTGGTTTGAATGGTCTGTGTTCTAACCAGGCAAATAAAACTTGTTGGAATTGTAATCGACCGAGTCATCGCTGCTACCAAACAAGTACCATGGACTCCACATTGCGTAGATAAAGTCATAACAACAATTAAGTCAGTGTAGTTTCAGTGCAGTACGAGATATGCCTGTTAAATATGGTTTACTGCCAGTACAAGTGTGGCTTTCTGTCCTACAGTATTAACTCTGACATTGAGTCATAAAACTGGGAAATGAATTAATTACTTGCCAGATTTAAAAAAAATAAAAATTGACATTTAAGAAATTCATAACTATATAACACTCAGTAGAGCTACATTTAGAAAATACTAAAAGAAACAAAATATATGTAATGGCAAACATTTCCACTGGAAGTCTTTTTTTCAATTTCTTCAATGTGAAAAGTCTGTTATTTCATTTGTTTTTCTAGACATTTAAGACAAGAGATAGTTCCACTAGAACCCACAACTACAGTGTGTGTATGTAACTCGGAATCAATGTTTGGCCTGTTTTGTAGTTGCTTAGCTACAGTTTGCCCTGTCTGTGGATGGAGGGGGTGCCCCCTGGTGGCTGTTTCCACTTACTGTAGCTGGATCTTGACGAGCATCTTGACCTGCTCCCTGTGTTGCAGGATCTTCTCCAGACGGGTGATGTCATACGTGTTGGGGTTCCGGAAGGGGATCTCCTCTGGCAGTCCTGACACCTCAATGGAGTCAGGACTGCCCCGGATCAGCTTGTAGGGAACCAAGACTGGCCGGTCCAGTCCTAGAGCCTCACCTGAGCGAGGAGAGGGGGAACACAGGGGGTCAGATTAGTTGCAATCAGGTTAGCTGTCCCAGTAAAAGTTTCACTGCAATGCAGTTCCACGTACAGTAGGTTTCTACCACTGTTAAAACACATATGCCACACATACATATATACAGTGGAACCTCAGAGGAGATCTCAGAGGGAGTCCTTATACTACATTGCAGTTGCTTTATTAATGCTGGGGCAATATAAATGAACACATATGTCAGGTAGATGAGTAACACTAAAGTATGGTACTGCACCTCTACTGATTGGAAAACACTATTTGGCAATTCACAAAACAGTCTATGCAAAAGTAATACTTTCATTTATTTATTTGTCTGTTAACCCGAGACAGGAACCACCAGAAGATATCGTGGACACAAACACAGACTGGCTTGGAGGGCAGCGGAAGAATCTGCTTCCAGCTTTTTAACAGGAAGTCATTATCATAATCCCTTGTTTTGTTTTATTTAACATGGTTAAACCGCGCAGCTACGTGAAGTGACAGCATGTAAAAAGTGAAACCGAGTTCCCAAACATCTTTTCTTTTTTTCCTCTCTGCAGATGAATCCATTCTGTCCTGCTAGAGCTGAATTTAATGTTTTAGACACACAATGAAATGTGGACTGATCCGTTTCCATCTGTACCGTTCAGCTGGTAGCAGCCTGTGTAAATGACACATGCCAGAGGCCCATCGGTTAATAGAGGGAATTGTATCTTACAAGATCGGCTATGACAGGTTCAACTATATTATGAACCACTTGCACATCCACAACAACTATAAAACACACTGTAACAGACAGTGTCAACTATACATATTACATTATTATAAATCATATTAATTCAAAGAAAATAAGACAATGCATAGTTAATGCCACTATCCATATCTTTAAATCGGGTGTTTTGATTGGCCGAGACATTATTAAACACATTATTTTTGTTTAAAACAAAAACGAATTGCTATGCTGCATTAATATTAAATAAACTCACCGTATCTTTCATTGAAGAGCTCCTTCACCTGCTCACGCAGAATCACCTTCTCTCCCATCCGGTTTACCTCTTCATCTTCTGTGAGGAAAAAGAAACGAGGAACACTTCTAGTTACATATGGAGCACCACATCCAACAGGTGTTAACTCAGAAGTCTGTTTTCAAACATCTTTTGTAGTCAGAAAGTTTGTACCTGCAGCTGAAACCACTGTGGACAATTTAAACAAACTGGTAAGCCAACCATATGTGGTTTCTGAAGAAGCAGAGGTCACAGAAGGCCAATTATAGTGTAATGTAGTAAACATGTACCCAGGAATCCTATTCCATTGTGACCATGATTGTGGGACACTGTTTTTAATAACTCGTGTGCACATACACTGAGGCACTGGCAGGATACAAGATGTGTCGACAACAGTACTCACCGCTTATGGAAGCGTAGGCCTTTTTTAACAAGGTGATTCTCCTCGGAGCTGCGGGAAAGAGGAAAGTGATTAGTGAAGAAATAAACAATTAATACTTTTGATTCAGGGGCTTAAATGAAGTATTAAGTGGTTTCCTCTTCATTTTAGACATTTAATTGGCATTGTCTCCATTCAGAAAAACTAAAATGACGATTTGGAGTAAGTAACTGAGAGTCTAGCCCATAGACTTATATAAAACCCTCCATCCCTTGTTCTTTAATGCGTACAGCATTTCTTTCAGCACATTATCTAGTCAGCCCGGCACACAGAGGGCAGCTGCTTCTGTTCACAAA
Organism: Polyodon spathula; assembly: GCF_017654505.1. Classification (NCBI taxonomy): domain Eukaryota; kingdom Metazoa; phylum Chordata; class Actinopteri; order Acipenseriformes; family Polyodontidae; genus Polyodon; species Polyodon spathula. Next base: position 18,759 of record NW_024472207.1, on the reverse strand, counting down.
TGTAAAAAATGGCTTCCTACCGGGTTTTGGGATAAGTCCTTGGAAAGGCCTGTTGAAGAGATACACAGAAGATAGGTCAAGATAAGCAGCCAATAAATGTTGATCATAACATTATTAGAGCGTAAACAGCTTCACACAGCATTTGAATGCATGGTGGTTGCAATCTGGGCTCTGTTGCTCCAGTGTTATAATTTTCCTCTATCAGTTTTCACCTGCTTTGAGCTTGTCTGGAGAATCCTAACAGCCTTCCTCATTCCTTTCTCCATTCCCCTAAGAATGATTGTGCTTCACATATATAATTTTTTTTTTTTTTATCTCCATTTACTTATTTTCTCCCCATTTTCTCTCCAATGTAGAATGTCCAATTCCTATAACCCTTAATTGCAAAACAGCTCAAAAGAACTGAAGGACCCCTGACTGTATGACTCGCCCTGCACACCACAGGTCGTGCCTTTACCAGGCGAGTCACTTGGGGTACTTTAAATGAGCCTGCTCTTCTGAGCTGGTGTGCATCACAGCTGCACAGCCCCATGGCGCCCCCTACCTGGTGATGGTGAAGTGGATCTTGTCAGCGACAGACAGGATTCGCTCCAGGTTCTGGGAGCCGAAGGTACAGGGTTTCCTGAAGGGGATCCCAGGGGGCAGGCCCTCGATGATCACCGAGCCCGGGTTGCTCTTTATCCGCTTGTAGGGGACCTGAACCGGGTACTTAATACCCAGAGCCTCACCTGGGCCACGGGCAAATTCAAAAACACACCTGTTAGAACTAAATGAACTCCAGATTTTTATTCATGACACTAGACTGTTGCCTGTGTAACAGGCAGTGTTGTGGGATTCTGTCCCTGTCAGTGAGATGAGAGGAGGTTAAAAGCTCTACAATCAAGAATGCAGATGAGTCCGGCTCTTTTGCATTGCGGTTAAGATGCTTGCTTGTGTGCGGGGTTCGTGCTCAGCCTCGGCCCTGTTACACTTGCTAAGAACATAAGAACATAAAAAAGTTTACAAACGAGAGGAAGCCATTCGGCCCATCTTGCTCGTTTGGTTATTAGTAGCTTATTGATCCCAGAATCTCATCAAGCAGCTTCTTGAAGGATCCTAGGGTGTCAGCTTCAACAACATTACTGGTGAGTTGGTTCCAGACCCTCACAATTCTCTGTGTAAAAAAGTGCCTCCTATTTTCTGTTCTGAATGCCCCTTTGTCTAATCTCCATTTGTGACCCCTGGTCCTTGTTTCTTTTTTCAGGTCAAAAAAGTCCCTTGGGTCGACATTGTCAATACCTTTTAAAATTTTGAATGCTTGAATTAGGTCGCCGCGTAGTCTTCTTTGTTCAAGAGTGAACAGATTCAATTCTTTTAGCCTGTCTGCATATGACATGCCTTTTAAGCCCAGAATAATTCTGGTCGCTCTTCTTTGCACTCTTTCTAGAGCAGCAATATCTTTTTTATAGCGAGGTGACCAGAACTGCACACAATATTCAAGATGAGGTCTTACTAGTGCATTGTACAGTTTTAACATTACTTCTCTTGATTTAAATTCAACACTTTTCACAATGTATCCGAGCATCTTGTTAGCCTTTTTTATAGCTTCCCCACACTGTCTAGATGAAGACATTTCTGAGTCAACACAAACTCCTAGGTCTTTTTCATAGATTCCTTCTCCAATTTCAGTATCTCTCATATGATATTTATAATGTATATTTTTATTTCCTGCGTGCAGTACGTTAACAGTTTCATGAATATCAAACTTTGACAAAACATTTTTTGAACTCCTCAAAGTTTTGTTTTGTGAACAGATATTGGATTTGAACCAGAAAGTACTTTTACTATCCGTGGAAATATCTGCATAAATGCCATTAATGCAGAGAAGTGTGCAATGCTGTGTGAAACTGCTTCCAGCAGGTATGGGATCACTGTGCAGTGACCGGGCTCCAGCTGCACCACTGAAGTGAAACGGAGCTAGCAGCAGCAGCAATGTTTACTTGTATAGTGTTGTCTCACCTGTATATTCCAACATAGAAAACACAAGCAAAGACCAATGTATATATAATTCCCTTGTTCAGTCAGAGCACTGGCCCCACCCCTCTCCTCACCGTATTTCCTGTTGAAGAGGTCCTGCACCTGCTCTCTCAGATTGTTGGCCAAGTCGATCCTGGAGAGCTTCGCTTCCAAACTGTCTGCCGATCGAAACACAAGGGAACCCCGGCATTACTGAGGAGCCCAAACAAGAGGGGGGCTGCTATGCATTGTATAAAAGATACATTAACCTAACTGGGTTATACTGAACTGCAATTCTTAAAGACTAAGCTACTAAACCAGTCTCCAACTGTACTTAAACTAAAAATACGATCAAATAAAGCAGACCCTGGTACTGATGTGAAACACCCACTGGAAATGACTTTGTATCAGATTGTAGTAGATGGAAACTATGTCACATTAAATTTAGATATACTGTATAAATTATAATTTTTTAACTATATGTTATACAAAAATAATAGAGTCACCACCTCTTACAGCGGGCGCGTTTGTGTGAACGTGATTCACCGGCAGTAAGCGACAGACGGTATAAACTCCCACACAACAACGATGGGAATAGCGGTTAAAAATCTTTATTAAAGATACGCATTACACTAATAAAAAAAAAAACATTAAACCTATGAACGTATAAAAGGTAAGTGCAAAAAAGTAATGCCAGTGCAGAAATATACAGAACAGGCAGGCTACATTACTGCAGATTGTTTCCAGCCAAGAACTCTGTGATACGCATCTGGACGGTCTGTTTTTGCAAGTATGGGTCGGCAGACTTTGTCAGCGTTTTCTAAAAAATCCCAATTCAGCTTTATATCCGGATGCCACTCCACAGCGTTAAAAACACGCATGCTTCCGTCATCGGTGTCTGTTTCAGGCAGAGCGTCCTGGTCGCCAAGGTGACACAGCTGAGGATTCTTCCTCTGACATCCCCTCTGGTGTTGCCAGAGTTTCAGTTTCGGTTGTATTTGTCAGCACTCTCCTCCTCAACTACAGAAAACCCTGCTTTTTTTAAGCAATGTTGCACTGTTTGCTGACTGACAGAGTTTCAAGCACGCTTTAGCAAGCACACAGCATTCACAGAGAAATGTTATCTGTTATTTCATGCTGGTGCTCATCTCTTTCCAGCCGTGCTTGCTGTTGCTGTCAGTACTGTTTTTTCAGACTGTAAACCCGACACTGTGTACAGGGATTAAATAGCCAAGGTACAATACAGGGGTAATCGCTCAGTAACGAGGTGCAAACAGCTGATTGATCGATCTGTCAAGCTTTTCCTACAGTAAAGTGCTGCCTTTTTTATTGAAATCTATGTGAATGGCAAGGTAAAACCAGGTCAAAACAGCTGACTGGTGGGTTAGTAAGAGCGATTACTACATTATAAGCAGTGCGTTTGCTATTTAAATCTCTGTGAATGATACACGACAAGATCCAAACAGCTGAGTTTGCCTGAAATATCCGGCATGCTTAACATGGTATAAACAGTGCCTTTGTTATTGAAATCAATGAGAATAGCAAACGCTATTTGCCCGATATAAACGGCTGCCCGAAATAACCCTGGATGGTGTAAGTGATGGATAGTGTATATAGTACAAGGTGAGGTGTAAGATACAAGCTGATTTTCACAAGGTCAGGGCGGCCAGTAAGCAATCTGACTTGTGGAGTGGATATTGGCTTGTACCGTACAGTGCCTTATACTATATTCTATACGTTTCCTTTCTGATTGCCTTTCACAGGAGCTCTTGTAAAGTTTGTGACAGTGTGCAGCCCATAAAAACCTATCCTATCTGACCATGCAGGAACCGATTTGATTGGGAGATGTTCTGAAATGTCTCAGTCAATTGGATTTAATGGAGGCAGGTTACAAATACAGGCATCTGCAACGGCTCATCTTATTTCCAGCAAACCTATAGTTTCTATAGTTCAATTTTTCTCAAAACGTTGCTTTCCTGCAGGGTGTGTTAAACTATACTTACCCGAGTACCCAGGTCTCTTTGCTGCAGCTTGTAATTCATCCATTCCAGAGTCCTTGGAGTGCAGTTCCACACCTGCAGAGAAAGATAAAACAGCTGCGTTACCACATTGCATGGAGGACAAATACAATCGCAGGTCTGTGTGCGGATCTGTGTGTAAAGGTGATAAGCCGACAGATTTGTGGAGCAGTTTCTCTTAGCTTTCAGCGAGGAAACTTTAACTACACTTGCAAGTATGATCCTTGCAAACATCACCAAAAGTCAAGCAGACATCAAGTCAACCTTCAAATCAGTGGCAGCCACCAACAGCATACAAGCCAGGTAAATATAAAGCTGTCTTTACAGTCAGTGTCATTCTTTTACAGTGTCAATGCTGTGATCCATGAACAGACAGGTGTCTTCTTCATCATCACCCTATCCTGAGAAGCAGTTCTCTACTTGTTTAAATGTCACTCACCTGGGTTGCTGGGGGGTTGATGAGCGTCAAGCTTCAAGCCTTCAGTTAGCAGCTCTGGTCTGGAAAAGAATAAAAGGGGTTCAGAGAGACAGATCCCCAAAACTTCCTACAGAATCTCAGACTGATCTTAAAGCCTTCTGACAGCGCGCTGCCACCCCAAATGTTACCCATTTACATGTTTCCTAAACGATTTTACCCCCAGACAAGATTTCTACCAAGACTGGTACAACATGCACTGTGATCTTTTGAAGAAATGTCCGCAGGCCAGCAGGGGTGGTTGAAGAGAGTGACCCTGCCCGGGGGCAGGGAGGGTCACCGAGCTTGCTCACCGCTTGATGTGGAATCGCACGTGGTCGCTGGCGGACAGGATCTTGCGCAGCTTGGAGATGCCGAAGCAGTTGGGCCGGCGGAATGCCATGCCATCAGGGAGGCCCGTCACAGACAGGTCCTCGGGGTACGTCTGGAACTTGGAGTAGGGAACCCGGGCGGGCTCAGGGAGACCCAGGGCCTCCGCTGGGGAACAAGGGAGATGCAATTACTGAATTTTACACAAACTAAAAATGATGTCCAACTTTTAAAGACATTCTTCTTTCACCATCAGTGAATTATGTCAAGAATGTCAAGAACTAATTTACTGTAACAAATGTGATTAAATCAGGTAACACTTTTGTATTGTGTAGTACAAGGTGATATGCCCATGAGCGTCTGTGCATGAGGGAATATTAGCACAAGCAGAAATGAACAGAACAAGGCTGAAAGTCAAGGTCCATGACAGTTGAATGGAATTCAACGGAGAATAAAGCAGTGCTGCTAAGCAAGCATTTTGCACGTGGAGCGGCTGTGCTGGACTACTCACCATACTTGGCATTAAAAAGGCTTTCCACCTGCTTCCTTAGGTGCAGAATAATCTCTCCCAGGTCCTCTGGAATGAGAAAGCATGACTGGAATTAGTCGGGATCAATCATCTGTAACTGGTACTAAGGATCCGATTTTGTTGCTGGAATTACACAGCTGTGCACTAGATCACACTGGCTGATCTAGCTTGGGTTACATAGGTCTATGACAGGCAGTCAGAACAAAGGAGCAGCTCCTGCTGACAAACACTTTCATCAAGATTGGGTAAGCAGCTCTCTAGATACAGTTCTGATTCTCTCAAAAACTTGTGCAAAAGACTTTTCAAACCAAATTTCATCAAAATAGATAAGGGTTTTTCTAAACGCTGGTATAAACTGCAATATGATTACTGGTCACCACAGTCATGTGTTGAAGGTAATTTGCTTGTTTTTTATACTTTAATAATGCTGATATTTAAAAAAATAATGCTATAGATGAAAATGTGCCGCTGCTTTCTGGTATCTAATGACTTCTGAAGTAAAAAAAGAACAAAAAAAAAACACAACAACAACAACTGAAGAACCAAAGCAAAGGATGCGGGCCAGTGATAATCGATTTTTAAAGTCTTGGTTTAATATCAGCTCGAGTTTGTGTGATTTCTCACCTTCGGTAGTCCTCTGTGTAACTGGGGGAGTGTGATCATCTCCTGTTCCTTCATCTGAAACTGAGAAGGAAGCTCGTTACAGAAACTCAGAGCAAACTGACAGAGATACGAGTGAATAGACAGCATAGGGAAGACACCACGACAACTACACACAACACTGTGCGAACACACCACGACAACTACGCACAACACTGTGAACACACCACACTGTACGAATACACCACGACAATTACACACAACACTGTGCGAACACACCGCGACAGCTACACACAACACTGTGTGAACACACCACACTGTACGAATACACCGCGACAATTACACACAACACTGTGCGAACACACCGCGACAGCTACACACAACACTGTACGAATACACCACAACAACTACACACAACACTGTAGTGTAAGAATACACTACAACTATACACAATACTCTATTGTCTGGAATTAAAAAACACACTAAGTTACAAACAGAAGTCTATTAATCATCTAGTTTATCATAGCTGATTGATGCCAGAACCACATCCAGGCATCTCTTGAAAGATCCCAGTGAATCACTGGCAAACAAAATGGCTTGGCAACCCATTCAATAAAAACAATGACTGCAGTTATTATACACAGATTACAAACACTTACATTCTTACAAGAAAAAAAACAAACAGCTCCAGCAAGGCTGGATTATAGAGAGTGTGCCCAAAACCAGAACCCCTTGATTTTAACAGCAGGAATGTGATAAATTATGTGATAAAAATTATTCGATTAAAAAAATGTTTCTGATTAGACACCAGCATTCTTAAATGGTTTGCCGTTACTGTAATTAAACTGATGAATGTTGTAGATTTATTTAAATGAACCGCACTAGAATATAATCAGCCGCATTATAATTGCGTCCTAATCCATTTGAAAGAAAAATTATTTTCAGTGCGTCTTTTAAAAAGTGGCCGGTAGTCTGTTCTGAAATGCCCACACTCATTCACAAATTGGTGAACAACACAACAAAAATAAAACAAAGAACACCGCCTTTCATTGTGGAAGAGACAGCAAACGAAAGAAGGTAGAATTGAAGTGTACACATTGAGCATATATACATATTGAGCATTTTGGAAAGTAACCAAAAACAATAATTTCATACAGTAAATAAAAAGCAAAAGACCCTTAAAAAAAACCTGATTTACATAAAACTTGAAAATAGCTCAATATAAGCAATAGAAGCCCTACTTCTAACAAACAGAAGTACACCCTACTGTACAAGACACTGTATACAAACTATGGCATATTGAAATTTAGGGGAAGTGTCTGGATAACTGTGGTGCCACTGTAAGCAGTGTTGATGCACTCTGCAATGTACCTCCCTAAAACAATGAGGCTGACTGCAGGCAGACTCTGCCAGGCTTGGTCCTGTGCTACTGCTGTTCCAGATGGAGGTGCTGCTGCTTGGAGATGAGAAGGTTGCGACTGCCTGTGCTTTGTTCTGGAACACGGCTAGTGTCCAGGGTAAAGGTCGTGATTACCTGCATTCTGTTCTGGAACACGGCTAGTGTCCAGGGTAAAGGTCGTGATTATTACCTGCATTCTGTTCTGGAACACAGCTAGTGTCCAGGGTGGAACACGGCTAATGTCCAGGGTAAAGGTCGTGATTATTACCTGTGTTCTGTTCTGGAACACAGCTAGTGTCCAGGGTAAAGGTCGTGATTACCTGCGTTCTGTTCTGGAACACGGCTAGTGTCCAGGGTAAAGGTCGTGATTACCTGCGTTCTGTTCTGGAACACGGCTGGTCTCCAGAGTAACGAGGTCAGGGCCGGACTCGCTCACTTCTTCAGAAGAGGCGGACACGTCTGGGAAAGGAAACGGAAAGATTTCGGGTTGTCAACATGGAAAGGGTTTAAACCAGTTGTTCTTAAACCACTGACCACCTGGATTTTTGTTTTGATCTTGGCAGACCACACAGTAAACAGTATAGCGGACTGAAAAATAAGCACATGAACCATTACAGTACAAAGAATAACCGTAGACAACTTTCTTTGTTTTAATGAGACGGGTGGGCCTATTTCTATGAGCAAATTGAGTTTTAAAAGAATGGTTCTAGTTATTTTTCTAAGCAAATTTACAGAGAGGGGGAAAAAAATGAATCGTTTTATTTTTAAATTGAAAATTACAGCAGAAATTGATCTGTGTGAATTAATAATCTGTGAAGTACAATACAGCCATGAGGTACCAGCACAGTCAGAGCTGTGACTCTCCAGCTATAATCTTTATTTATAAAATGAATGTTTGCATGCTGCACTCTGATTGGCTGTTGAGGACTGTTAACCATGCAGTTATATAGTACTGTACAAAGCACAGAGAAACTTATTTTTGCTGAAGCACAGTTCAATTAATACATGATCAATACACAACATACTAAACAATATAATATACACATTGTTGTGAGAGGTCTTCTCAAGTTTTAAAAATGAGTTTTCGTCACATTTGATCTTTTCGGAGGCATGACAGTGGACAAGCGGCTCGAATTACAAGAAAAAACAAAAAGCACGAGACACAAAGATTAAACAAGTCAACAACTTCATGAAATCAAAAAAAATGCTTTGGCAGCAGCTTATTAGTTTGTGAAACAAAGAAATGGTAATCGACTTAAAAACAGTTTGTCCTGAAAATCTAAAACGGTCTGTTACGATAGGGTATGCTTCAGTGCGTAATTCGGCTGGTAAAGAGCACTCAATTGTGTTGTGTTAGCCTCTGTGCTGGTCTCAATCGCTTCAGAAACAGTGCTGACATAAACCGCAATGATAGCCTGTTAGTGACCAAGCATTAAGCGGTAGTAATGCGTGGACAGTGAACTGTGTCTTTGCCTCCTTTTCTGTATCTTTTCACTATCAACAAAAATACATGATTGGCATTTATAAATGCTAGGTCAGCAACAAGGCTAACATTGCGGGTTATACCAGCTCTGTTTATGGAAAGATTGAGAGCAGCGCAGTGGCTTCATTCATTTTATAATTACAATAAATGGAAATGTTGAAAACCTCCAGTTTAATGTTTCCAACAAATATGACCTTGCTTGTCTCCAAAGCGGAAGGATATATAATAATTTATTTAATTTTTTTACAAATAAAAACACTTCACTTTTTATTGTATCTCTTTTATACGCAGGATAACACTCTGGGCTTGTGCGTGTTTCTTCACTGCCTCCAACGCAACTACAGCAGTAGGTTAATGCAACACAACGCACGCCCTGTTGTGTGTTATCCTCCCCTACTTAAAAGCTGCTGTGCCGAGTGCATGTGAGCGCAATACACAAACTCTCCAGTAAAGAATACATTTTAGACACTCCACAACTATGTATGACGGAGAGTTTAGACCTATTTAAACTTGGAGATATTCTCCGTGTATGCACGTTCTTCCTGCTTCTGTAGATTAGTTCTTCAGGGCTCAATTTCTGGGGTTGCAATGGGATCTATAAACTGTGCTGCTGCTTCCTTTCTGTAATTATGCAACCTTTCCGCAGACCACAGATTGAGAACCGCTAGTTTAAACAAAAGATTAGAAGATACAGTGTGATAGAGATCACACACAAATCAACAAAGGAATTCGGTTCTCAACTTGTACTCGGGTGCTTTTGCCAGGAGAATTTGTTTTCCGATTAAGGCTGTACTTTCTTCACGGTAGATCACAGATTTCACAATTTCTGTGAAATGTACCCATTGTAATACGTAATTCCTGTGAAAATTCCCATTTTTCAAAGAATACTGTAATATACAGATTTTTTAGCACAAATACAGCAGAGGTTTGCCTTATTGACACACTACCGTTTGCACTGCATTTAGGAATCAGATAGTCTGTTTAGTTTGCTCCCGGTAAATGACTGAACACACTGCACAGAGCTGCACGATTTCTTTAAAATGTCTTCAACAAAAAAGACACCTGCATCAAAAGATCCGAAATATTTCTGCTAAAGATCTGCACATTTCACGTGTCTTATTTTTACATTTATTTGTTTTTTTTTTGTTTGACAATTCACTGATGATGAAACAAATTTTTAAAAGGTGGACATAAACAGAATATTGTACAAATTTAGCATTTACAATATTTCAGGTAAGCATTTAAATGTTTAGGAACATTTGTTGTACAATAACTCTGCTGTAATAAATATTAGGTTTAAACCATGAAATATCTATTTCTAGACTGTGGAATAAGCCATTTTTTACCGTGAATAAAAAACAGCCCCACTTGTGATCTGTGTCATGTATCCAGTTCCTTCTCCTCCTGCTGCAATGCCAGTGCTCTGAAACGAGGGCTGGATGTGGAAACACAGCACAGGCTCCCAACAGGAAGCAGGACCTGGACACAATGTTTCAAACAGAAATGCTCTTTGTCCTGGCTCACAAGTAAAATCTGAGAACGGTATTCCTGAGAGGATTCGTGGTGTATGAATAAAATATCAGGGTTACGATGCTGTTTAGAAATATATTGCTGTGATACAGAGAGCAGGGGACAGAGCGAAGGTGTAAACACTGCACTGGGTTCTGGAACACAGTGCCAACACAGGCCTCTCAGTGCTACAGGCTGGAGCCCAGCTCACCAGGGACTGTGACCTGAATGATGTCTTCATCCACAGGCTCGGCTTTAATCTTCTTTACAGGGCCTGCTTCTCCCCACGCCCCTGGAAACAGACAGGTACTTTATACAGTGACACACACGCCATACAGTTTACAATATCCAGTGTGCAGGATGAAGTATCTGTTATTATCAATCACGAAGCCACTCTCAATCAAAATGTCACATTTCAGTACATCTTGTTTTGTCCCAAGTGTCAAGTTCAATACACTACTAACTGACATTAAAAAAGAGAGGCTTTAACTACAGTGTGCATTGTGTTCTTTCAAATTAAAACATCCTTCATAATTAAGGCTGTAGATTTCACGGTTATCATAGATTTCACAATTTTCGTGAAATTTACCCATTGCTGGTTTAGTTTGCTTCTGGTAAATGACTGAAAACACTGCATAGAGCTGCACCATTTCTTTAGAATGTCTTCACTGAAAAAGACGCCCAAATATTTCTTTAAAAATATAAGTATAAGACAGGGATATTTCATGCATCTCTTGTTATTTTTCCTTTTTTTCCTGTACATATTAACATATATAACCCATATATACAAACCAGAAGTGATCAAATCTTACTAAATGTGTCTTCCACAGTTCCTTTCATAGTTCCAATGTGAACCTGTTTGTCGTGACTTAACCAGCAGATGTGATATAACAAACTCAAAATCAGTTTGACAGAACAGATAATATTGTGCAGTAAATGAAAATCCCTTATCATTTGCATTGTGCTGTACATTTAAATACAATTCCACTAATAACTAATGTTTCTAACAAATTCTGAGTTCCATCGAACAACCGAGACGGTTACTTTTGAACAATTTACGCTGTGCCACGTGCCTATTAAACAGAGACTGCACCTGTGAGAAGCGGAGAATGAATCAAAAAGCAGGAATCTCTGGGCTGAACACCGACAGCTGGCAATTATGAATGAGCAGCCTGCCAAAACATTGAGGCCTTCCCAAAACATTGTACAGGATCATCCTGCTCAGCTTTGAAACGGTTTTTAGAATCCGAGGAATTTAAAAGTCAAGGATGATGTTTTAATGTTTTTTTACTTTAAATGATCCCAAAACAGCAGATAAACTGGCACAGCAAACGTACCTGCTTCACAGTCTTGTGTAGGACTGACACAGGAACTGGTACATCTGCAAAAACAACATGAACCGTCAGTTTAACAAAGTACAAAACGCATATTAGTAGCATGCATCCCCTGCCATGACTGTAAATACTAAACTAGAGCCACCACTGCCATGAACAGGCTGACCACCGTGACCTGGAGTCACTAAATGCACATGTAAAAATGAAAGAGTGACTTGCTGTATAGCTGAATGACACATGGCCAGACAGATGTGCAGATTTGCCAATTTTCTCCTAATTTGTGAAACTCTCTTGTGCTAAAGAATGTCCTTACCAAGTTTCATCACAATTGGATAAGTGATTCTCAAAAGATATGTAAAACTCAGGTGTGCTTGCGACTAATGTATGAGCTTTTTAGACATTCCAACAGTTCACTTCAACGCAATGAATAATATTCCGGCTGCTGTCCTGTGATGTCAATGGGAGCCTATGTGATGTTTGTTTATCCAAACTGTACTGTGTTATTTTATGGCAGAATGACAATTGATCTGGAATCCCAATACAAGTTAATGGCAGAGCAATTGCACTTGTCATATCTTCTTCATGAACGCCATTGAGTTTCCCTACCTGCTATTGTGTGTGTTCACAGCCAGGTCAAGCGCAGTCTCTGCAGAGATGTCTTCCAAGGGAGAGCCAGCGTCCTGCAGCCCTGCCTCCTTCGAAGCCTTGCCCCCTGCTTTATAAACTCAAAACAACCTTCAATCAGATCACACAGCGACGCATTCACTGCGTTAGCTCCCTGTTCTACAGCTCTGTTCAGACATAAACAAAGACAGCACCAGGATCCTGGCCAGTCCTTGGCATTTATTAAATACCACGTTACACCATAAACACATAAAGCCACACGATGCAGGCTGAACGCAACAAGTTTTTGATTTTAGTTCCGAGCATACAACAAAAAGAATGATAAAAACAAGACAATTTATTCCAATCAGTATTTAATAATTACCTGTAAAAATCCTCTCGTCGAACATCCTGCAGATAAGAGACAGAGTCGTTAGCTTGCTTGTGTGAATGAATACATGCAGCCGGCAGGATCATTCCTCAGAAGTACAGCTAATACTCTTTTTAGCAATAGCCCTTCCAAGACAAATAAACAAAGACGACAGAAAATGATCCATGTTGGGATGCAGCCCATTCCTTTTAGATTGACAGGGGTACTGTTTAGGTCAGGGACTATGTTTAATGTGAGCTGTGTTTTTATTTTTTATTTTTTTATTTTTTTATAAAATGTAGTCGTTGCCAATGATTTTACCCCAGTTTTCTCCCCAATTTGGAATCGGCAAATGTTTTTAATAATCCCGGTTCACCGCTGCAACTCCCTGGTGACTCAGGGAACGGCGGCTGACACACACGTCTTCCGAAACGTTTCCCTGCCAAGCCATCTTTATTTGCACTGCAGATCCACAGTGAAGTCATTATACCTATAGTGCCGGAAGACAACACAGATCTGAGTGGCTCCACTGCAGACCCGCAGGCACCCTATCAGCCACAGGGGTTGCTGGTGCGCGGTGAACCGTGGATTGCCTGCCGACCTAAGCCCTACCTACCCGGGTGGCTCTCGGCCAATTGTGCGCTGCCCCCTGGGAACTCCCAGTCACAGATCGGCAATGACATAGCCTGGATTCGAACTAGCGATCTCCAGGCTATAGGGCGCATCCTATGAGCTGTGTTTAAACTTCAAAACCATAGTGTCTCGCCATCATGTTCAACTTCACATTGCAAAATGATTTCTGGTTGAATGTTTAATACATTCATCCATAGTTTAGGACAAGACAAACTATTGATGCCTCAAGTGGAGCTAAAAAATACACCAGCAAGAAACACCACAACAGAACAATTGTGCCATTTCCAACATCCACTGGGGATGTTTTTAAAATTCAGAAGTTTGAAGCACCCCTGGAGCCTCAATAGAGCGCTCAAACATCTCTCTTCTACACTAGTACATCAGAGTGTGCACCCATCTCCTTGGGGCGCAGTGTTGCAGGGGGACAGGTTAATGGTTACACTCTGGTGTACCAGCTGCACTTGAACCTCAACAGAGCCTGCAGAGGTGCACCAGCAGAGTTTTAAAAAGTCACCAGGATGTGATGACTGAAACAAAGTGCGATACAAACAATAAGATAACTGGGTACCCTTAACGAGTTTCTCTGACTGTACCGGTAGGAATCATCGCTGTGCAGATTAATGTTCACCCCTGTGGATCTGTACATCGCAGTTTACCGTTTCACAACGAAGCGGATAGCGTGCCTCTCCTCCAGGATGCGTTTGAGTTTGGGGACCCCGTAGGTGCAGGGCCGCTTGAAGGGGATTTTGTCAGGGATGCCGATGATCTCCACTGCCTCGGGGTCGCACGCGATCTTCCTGTATGGCACGGGGACCATGTGATCCAACCCAAGAGCCTCTGCTGCAAATCACACAGCAGACAGCATCAGCTGCCATGTTCACAAGCGACAACGGCATTGTTACTGCACTTTACATTTAGAAACAGGGATGTCAAAGCCCGGGAGGCAAGGGTATCTTAATCTGGCTTCCAAAGGCCGAAGAAACAACTACCAAATACATGACAGATGCAAGCGAGGGCCATACATTCTCACCTGATCGGTTTAATATAGTACATGTTGGGTACATTTAATGTTTTTCCACTAGTTTTCTTTTACCGCCTAGCAGAGATTAATGTTCCTCTAAAATAAGTAAAAAAAACACAACAATAAAAGGCATTTCATTTCTAGCCAGTAAATCAAATACATTTTCTATCCAGTTTTAATGTGACCTCACAGAAACAAACCACTATCAATCTAGGAGGACTAAAGACAACCTCCATTCCCGCTGTCAAGCAAATTGTCTCCTTTCACTGGCTGAACCAAAGCTACTGAACCCTGTTGGACAGGCCCAGACCTAACCAGGAGGGGTAGCTGAAGGGCAAGAAGATGAACTGTCTCACCCTAACCCTGCGGGAGCACAAATGCAGCTCTTCCCTGTGGGCCCCCAGCAACTCAGCGCAGCCAGGATTCGAAATAGCAAACTCACCCAGCACAATGCCTTTAATGAATACTCCACTCACCCAGCACACAGTAGTGTAGTATCCAGTAAAGACACTCACCACCACGGCCCTTAAATCGAACAGGAGTGTCTGAAGCATTTTTACAATTTTCACACAGTACTTCCTACACAAATGGAATGGTAAAGAAGAATTGGAGATAATAACCCCAGCTAGCACACCCATGTCTAATTTCCATTTGCTTACCATATCTGCTGTTGAATAGTATCTGCACGCATTCCCGTAGTGTGTTAATATCCTCCGTTTCCATGATAAACGGGTCCCATTTATCTGCCAAAGAAAAGAAAATCAGATGCAGAGAAGGGCACAATACGAAAGAGCTGGAACAGAGCGAGCATTTCTATTATAATAGGAAGCAATTTGAGAAAATGGATCCTGGGAATGAGAATGTGTTCCATATAATCTGACGTAAGATACCCACAAATCAAACTCAATCTAGAGAATCACTGAAAACAGTTAATGTGTCAAGAATGAAGCCAATATCTTAGTGTCTTTCATTGGACATTAGTTTCAATTCCCGATTTAAACATGTTTAAATCTGTCTTTATTTCAACATATTACACTAAGTCAGGTTGTACTTTACCATTTTTACAATAAGTAAAACATCAGATGCTTTACATTTAACATACTTCTCCCCCGATGTTTCTAAGTGTGAAATGTCTGGCTAGAAGTTCTTTGCATTGCTTATTCAGGTAATGTTGAACAGGCTCTTCAGTCAGTCTGCTTGGCTCTGACCAGCTGCCCACAGAAGCATGCAGTGGTGCTCACCTGTTTTCTCGTGCACCATGGAGAACAGGAGCCGCTTGGAGATGTGCACTCCCTGGGAGGTCTGACCAAACTCCCCTGGGATCCCCAATCTGTCACCTGAAAAAAGAGAGCAAATACTATGATAGGGCCAGTGCTCGAAATGGGCAGGCACTTCGATATTAGAAATGAAGGAGCATTTTCAACTAAATTTAGAGAGCAACTCTAAAATGTTGCAGTTACCTCACCTAATGTATTCCTGTTTGTTATTCACAATATCTCTATATATCATTTTCTGTGCAAGTGACATCCAAAAGACTCTCAAATATGTCTTGAAACTAAACATAAAAATACATTATTAGTTGTTTAAATTATATAGGAGTTAACATAATATATGCATTATCTATGAGTTTTTAGATCTCACATTTTCCTATATGAAATATGTTATTAATGGTATATTAGTTTTTTGTGGCTACTCTTTGCAATGCTGCATCTTCACAGGAACACAGAGTTGCTTCTGAAGGTTCTAGTTCTTGTACTGCAAGACTGTGTTCCTTCATGCAAACCTGTGCAGTAGAATACACTCAACCGGAAGAGTAGCATTAAAACATCTCCAAGGGACACATTTTCATCACAGATAAAACACCATTATTACTATTACGAGAAAAACTTAATTAAAAAGTGAAATTCACCTTCACCACGATGTGTGCGTCTTTCGTGTAGGAACATGAGAGACATACGCGATGACAGTAAAGCTTGCCTGTTTTACTTGAACTATTTCAGGACAAGCGTCAAGAAGACTGATTTGAAAGCTTTGGTTGTCACATGCTCAGATTAATAGGTTCAATAAAAAAGGCCAAGATTGTAGCCCCTAGTGGATTAGATCCTTTACCGTTGTCTGTGCAGTCCTTGGCTGGCCTGGTACTCTCCCCTGCCTGGGCCCAGCTGCTCTGGAGCTCCTTCCCCAGAGCTCCAGGGAGAGAGGTGGGGGGTGGCAGCTCTTGCTTGGCCTCGGCAGGAAGCGGGATCCCATACAGGAAGCTGGAGAGCATGACGCTGCTGGACGGCACCTCCTGATTGGATGGTTTGGCAGTGTGGTTGTGCAGGCACTTGTTGCCGGACGAGGTGCGGTTCAGTTCCAAGGATGGCTTCGAATCGCGAGGGGGTGGCTCCTCAAGAGGCCTGAGGAGAGAGAGAGAGAGAGAGAGAGAGGGGAGAGAGGTCTTTTGTTGTTATTAAAGACGTCACAGATATGCATGTGAAATATAGAGAATCAGTGTGTTTCTACAGTACAGTGTGTGCAGTGTCAGGTTATTTATTCAAAGTGCTTTCCACATGCACAATGTTGTACACATGTAGACTCGTCAACATTAAAGCCGTTGTGTATCATAAAACAGCACTGTAATGGCGGGCTTCTCTGATTGGTTATAACCATTCTCACTATGTTGAAGCTCTGAGGAAACGAAATGCTGAGAGTTTTGGGCTCACCTCTTGACGACGAAGCGGAGGCGATTGCTTTGCTCCAGGATCTTCATTAAGGTTTTGGTGTCGTACTCGGAGGGCTTCCTCAACGACACCCCCTCAGGCAGGCCGAGGACCCCCAGCGAGCCAGGCTCCTTCAGCACCCGCTCGTAAGGCACAGGCACTAAGCTGCTCTTCCCAACAGCCTCACCTGCACACAAGCAGCACAGCAGCATTACCGGCAGATACAAGGCACTCCAGCTCAGGAGGAACCAGGGTGGCTGCTCATAGTTGGAACTAAGCATCATAACATATGATAGAGTTAAAATATATATTCATTAATATATATAATACAGTCAGCACTCGGATATCTGTTACCCAGATACACGTCAGTCGCGTTTTACCGCCCTTATATTAATAAAATCAATCCCCATTATAAACACGGAATGCGATTTCTGACTCCATCACCAGTTTTCTGATACAAAGCCCATCTCTTCAGTGTTACAATGCACTTGCTTATCCGTCACAGCCCACAGTTTTGTTTTCTTTTCTTTCCTCGCACGCCAAACCCGTCTGTCTGTATTGTGCAGTTACACAGCGCTTCCTCCAGTTTCACATGCAGCAAAAACAAAGCGAACGAGACAAGCTGCGGTAATGTAACAGTTAGTCATTGACAGTTTTAGATGCTGTGATGCATATTTTTTTAAGTGTGATCTTTAGCTGTTTTTATGCATTTTCATTTGCCAGTTAACAGCGACATTAGGGCCTTATCGAGCACTGTATTCTGCAATTCTGAATACTGACTATGGATACTGGAAACTGGTATTTTTTTTAATCTTTTGCTAAATTGCATTGCCTTTTACGTTGTATGCAGGTCTGTGCATGGATAACATGCAGATTTCATTTTCCTGTTGGGTCGTTAATGGGGAATTTTACATACTGCTACAATACGCAGAAGATTTAAAAGTATGTACTATATTACAGTCCACGTGTCGGGTCTTTTGGCAAGTGATATTTTCAGAATCATATCGTTCTGAATTAACAAACTTCTGTTGAAAATATAGTACTGTACCAACAAAACCAATACAGTGCATCTAAATGGAAGCCTGCTTATTTTAAAACGCAGTCCTTTCAGATATGTATTTTTGATATTGTATCTTTTTTGTTTTCCCTGAAAAACGGACAAGGCTTGGAACGGGCCAAAATGAAATAATCAGATATGCGTCACACTCGTTTAACCATCACTGCAGTCAAAATTGAATAGGGTCAGATATGGGAGTGCTGGCTGTGTGTGTGTGTGTGTGTGTGTGTGTGTGTGTGTGTGTGTGTGTGTGTGTGTGTGTACATATATATATATATAGTGGTAACGTGACTTGCAGTCAAGACAGGCCAGCGGCAGAAATAGCAACCCGGATACAGAATCTGTACTTCAGCACTTTCTGTGCACTTTTAAGAAACACAAAACACAAGAACAAAATAACAGTTTGAACAAAAACACTTCTAAACACACACAGCCCAAGTACAACACCCAAGCACAGCTATCCCAGTGTTCCACACTTACTCACAGCACACTCCTTCACAACTCATCTCCTACACAACTCATTCCTTTAATAGGGCATGACCAGGGGTAATTAGCAACCAGTCACTCCATTACTACATTCCAATCACACCTCAAATCACTAACACAACTTCACCAGACAACTACACACGTGCACCCATGAGAGAGAGAGAGAGAGAGAGAGAGAGAGAGAGAGAGAGAGAGAGAGAGAGAGAGAGAGAGAGAGAGAGAGAGAGATACAGTGT
>NW_024472206.1:0-8204 GCF_017654505.1 Polyodon spathula | reverse complement strand
TGTAATGCTGAAGACCCCTGAGTGCCTGTGATAATGACCCTTGTATTATGTAGCTCATTAAGCAACTGCACTTTACACTATGATGTTATATAACAGAGTCTAATTACATAGGGATTACTGGTAAATACACACACAATATACACTAGCACCCTCCATGTGGTTTATCCAGTAAAACACTATATAGTCCTATTCAGTGAGTGGAGAATGTGTTGTTCACTCAATTTACAGGACGTTAAACCTTCAAATAAAAAATATTTGAGCTTTAATTCCCAGTGGTCCCCCTGCTGCCCTTAGGTGCTGTTTAGCTGTAAACAAAGTCCTAGGTTCTTTTACAGCTGGGAAGCCAGAAAAATGTCACCTAGTCCCTTAGGAGTCATTCACTCCACAGCTATGTTATTTGTTTGGGCAAAAAGATTATGACCACCATCTTCTTTTATTGCCTGAACTAAATTATTTATAGAGGGTAAAAAACATACAAAGTTTATTTATAATACGGAATGAATCGCGGAGAACCAAGCTCTCAAACTACAGCCGTAATACTTCTTCAAGGACACTGATACAATTTGTTTATTGTACAATAGGCCCAGTTTTTGTTCAGAAATCCATTTTAGTATCATAAAACTACTGTAGAACTCAAAACAACAATTGAACTGCCTGAAACCGTTTCCTTTTTCTAGTTTTATTGCAGTTTTTTTTTTTTATGAAAAATTGTGGCAGTCTTTGGACTCCTTTCAAAATCTGGCCCATAATAGACACAGAATCCTGAGTTAACTGTACCCGAGGAATCATTGATGGCTGAACAGTGATGCTCCTGCTGTGGTAATAATTGCAATTCGTTCAGGCTTTTTACAACCACATAACATTAACTTGGTTGAAACTAGCATCTATCACACTTATAGTATCTGCTGTGAGCATCACTGTAGAACTCTCAAATGTGCAGTTTTGAAAGAAACATTTTATAGCAAGCTGGCGGATCACTCGCACTAGCACCACATGTCGGATTGTTTCCCCACAAACACAGCAACGGGAGAACCTGCTGTGACAGGGCCGCCAGGACCCGGGCCATACAGACAAGGCTGAACCGGGACACTTCACGTAGAAAGTTGTTTTAATGCCTGTTTTTGACTTGCCCTGTCCCCCTGTACCTGTCCCGTGTGTCTGTGGTTAAACTGTGTGAGAGTCAACCACTGTCTATATGTTCCCCTTGTGTCTCTCCGGCTTTTCTGTCCTTTTAAGGATTGTTTGGAAAGAGCTTCTAAATTGAAATCTGTTTCCTGTCTCTTCATCCTTAACCACGCTGAGCAAGAATGCTGCAATGTGTATTTTCATTTTAAATATCTGGTACCACATTTAGAAAAGATAGCTTTCAGCTTCTTGGCTTGCCTTTGCTTCCAGGAAGTCTCTTACTGGTGTACTTTCCAGATTGGTTCAACTCAGTTGTGTCTTTGGGGTTATGTTACTGGCTGCAAATCAGTAGGGGAAGCAGCTGGTTGGTTACTGACAGGAAAGAAGACCCTGAAGGGGTGGGGACAATGTCACCCTCCAGGTGACCCAGGAAGTGAAAGCATGGCTTGCTAACTAGACTCAGTAACAAAATGTAGTACCAGATAGTTGGAAAATGAAAATACATGTGTGCTTTCAAAATCTGCACAGCGAATGGATGTAAAACCTATCTAATTATTTTGTTTGCTACAACTAATTTAAAAAGGGGTTTGGGACAACTGCCAGGTGAAATAACCAAAGCACTGCAAGACAACTTGAAAGAAATACTTGCAAACAGAAGGTTCATGTTTCTAAATGAAAAACGAAGGTCTGAAATAACATGGGTTTCAAAACCGCAGGTTTGAGACCTGTACAGTGAATAGAAGTTCACCACTAAGATTTACAGGCTTATTTATTTAGCTAACACTTTAGGGAAGGGTTATATTCCTCCACAGCACAATGCTGGCCTGCAGTGGAGAAGGCGTGGGTTTGAATGGCGTGTTGTGGTTTGACCTGAATAATACTGTAATGGATTCCAATACAGTTACTGAGAGGTTAGAGTGAAAAGGATAGTGTGAAAAGGGCACTAGCCTCCATACACTGCTGGACTGGAGGGATTTTATGAAGGAGTGTCTTCATTTAAGGGGTTTTTTCATTCAATCATTTTCAAATGAGTTCATCAAATAAAAACAGAAGAATCATTTAGTCAAAGGACTAACAGGTCTACTTATCGTACACTGTGTTTTTTGTTTTGGCTAGGGTAACTCATCTTATAACGCATGGGAATAAATCTTGAATAATCTGCTTGAAACATCTTTCACTTTGTAAACTAAGAAACAAGAACACGCTATCGTGTAAATTAAGATAAGTACTGCAAATTACGAGCTGGCATGAAGCAATTAAGCCTTGCTTTCATTATTAGCTGTTTAGCAACACCAATGAATTCAGGGAGGGGATTATTCATAAGCAATGACGATCACGTAGACAATGTTTGCCCCAAAGGATTCTAAATAAAGATCGCCTCTTCTTGCATGCTTTACCTTCTACAGTACTAGTGAATGAATGCTGTTCATACAGCTTTACAGTTACCTATGAAAGTGCAGGGGCAGGACGTTGTGTGTTAAAGGTCAAACAGAAAAACAGCTGCGTGTCTTTGTTGAGCTACATTTTGCTGGATTTGGCCTTCAACACTCTTCAGTTCACAGCACGACGTTATTGATTTACAAGCAAACTCCTCAGGCAGAAATGACTTTAAAGGACAAACAAACTACTGCTCTGCTGCATTCTAGAAAGAATGATGTGACATACCAAGGACTAATTCCCAATTTCAATATGAAACCCAGTTGCAGAGCTTGGTTACCGAGGGAATATTTTCACAACATTAGTTAACACAAACTATTGTATTCTGCAATTATATTTAAGGGTTTCTTCTTTTTGTGCAGTTTCCAAAAAGGATAGATGTTGTGAGCTTAATTGTGACACAAACTGGATAGATGATTATAGACTATAATGTCTTTTATTTTTCTATTGGTAGCAAATTCTGCTGGAAGGTTAATACTGCCAGAAATTCTTGCCCTTGTTTTTCTATTACTGTAATGTAGCACAGTGGCAAATGCTTTTAGGGATTGTTAACATCAGTAACTACCCTTTCCCCTGTAAACTAAATAAAAAAACATTCTTTATCCCTGATGTTTAGCCCGTGGAGGGCAGGGAGTGAAAATTAGGCTGTATCAGAAAGTATAAGAATAGGGTGGTCAAACATTTTAGATAAACAGATAAACATATCTAAAATTAAAATAAAAAAATAAAAAAAAAGTTTAAAAATCATTTTTTATGCACCAAATTTGACTACATTTCCTGCCTGGAGTTAAGTTTTGCACTCTGCTGACTTCAGCTTTAAAATTTAAAAAAATTTCAAAGGAAAACTTCACTCCAAGCCACATTGTGATTTTTAAATTAAATATCTTTTTTTTAAAAGCTACAATCTGCCCCTAAAACCCATCTCTCACTCTGCCAAGACTATCAGGAGGGCATGCCGCTGAGACAACCACTCTGTCAATGCAATTGATACTGCAAAAAATGCACTGCCGTCATTTTTCAACACATTGGATGTGTTTATAATGTAATTTCTGTTGTGTGGAAATGAAGGCAGACTGGGCTTTCAGGTTCTCAAATTAACCAGGGACTTTACACTTAACAGGTAAGCAGATACATGTAACATATAAAAGCATATATCATATAACAATTGTCCAGGTCATTACAACATATATTTTAAATTTGAAAGTAAAAATATATGAAAGCATGACAGCCTTTATATACACAAATCTTCACTAATATACAATTGTACAAGAACTCTTGAGTATTATTTTTGTTTCATACAGTATTAAAGGCAGTGTTTATATTTGATAGTGAAAAATAAATACATTTCAAGATAGATAAATAAAGAAATGTCTATGTATTGATGTATGTATTCATTTATTTCATTTATTTATTCATTTATTTCAATATTTATTAATGTATTTATTTATTTGTGTTTTACTTTTACCAAATATATATTCTTCAGCATAGCTAATTAACATTCTTTTTTGTCCGGTGGGGACCACAAATAGCGTTACTCTCATCAATCACTATTGACAGGAACCGTACTTCCTTGCACCAATAGTGACCACAATAAGCGTTACACTGACTGGAAACCAACATTTTTCAGAGATCAAGATCAAAATCTCAGAACGATGAGATGACTCGAAAAAAATCTCCAAAAAAATCTCCAAAATGTAAAAAAAAAAAAAAAAAAAAAAAAAAAAAAAAAAAAGAGAATTCTCAGCTGGCTGACTTCAAAATACTATGTGTTTTCTCAGCTAATTGTGTAGCACTGACGGTTAACACAACATGCTTGCAAACTGAAAGTTATAGTTTCAAATTCCATGCATGCCAGACCTTATTTATACTATATTGAACAAATTTGCATGATAATGTTCCATTTTTAAACAGAAATAAATAATTTAATATAATGATAGACATCACAATAAGTGTGTTCCCTAGTATATTTCTGAAAAATCTGGAGAAAAATATGAAGAAGAAGGAAAAGGACATTTTTACCTTACTTTGGCGACTTATTTTACTTACTGTGTGACAGTGTGACAGAAATACAATGAGTTCTGGTTGTAAATCTCCCTCCCGACCTGTGAGGGCGCTAAGTAGCGAAAGGGGAAGTCTTTGGATGGGCTGGCAGGACAGGTCATTTCCAGGGTTGTGAAGTCGGTCAGCCTGGAAGAAGGGAGACTCTGTTGCAGGAACATATTGACTCGGAAGGTAAACAATGTAGCAGCTGCAGGCAATAGAGACAGCTGCAATCGTTTACCAAGGGGTCATGCGTGATAGCATAAAGGGGACAGAGAATCGTAAATCTTTTCCTTCACTTGGTTTTGGTAATAGAGAATGGAAGTACCGTGGGAGAAAGCTGTATGGCTAACATGTATCCGGAGCTGTCACCTTGGGCCAGCACAAAAACCGGATCAGCACTGCACCACAGTCACCAAAACGTAAATTGTTATCACCCTCCACGAGCACTATTGCACTCACCGGGATTGGTGCCCTTGACAAGTATTGTGGGGCGGATAACGTGTGTTTATTGTTTGGGCTGCAATCCCTGTTTTCTGTTCTACAGGTTTTACACATTGCCGTGTAGAACCGGAGTATATTATTTGGTTGCCGGGCCAGGAATACAAAAATAAAGATCCCTTTTCTGAAACGGATTACAGTTTCATTGTGTGCGATTATTTCTACACTGCATCACCTCTGCACCTGTTTCTAATGTATTTACATTTTTTTTTTTTTACATTTCACTTGAGTGTTGAGAACTACAAATTAAAAGTGAAATGGTGCTTTTGGCTGATTTACTTTTGCTGCGCCAGTACCCTGAAAACACGTAAACTATCCTTGCTGTGTAAAGAGTCTGTCAGTTCCTCTCAATAAACCGCTTGGTAACCCCCATAATAATTAATTGGCAATAGCAATTGTAAATAGCCAGGTAATTTAAATAACTAATTTATAGTTTATAGAAGCATCGCACAGCAATAAGAGATACAACCGCACTGCAGTCTGTTGGGTCAAGGGCGCTTTCTTAGGCTGCAATAAAACAGGTCATCTATGTACTGTATCACTGGTCTTCATGCCATGCTTTTGTAAATGGCAGTGTCTATTCAATCCAGGGTGGCTGTCCCATGATTTGTGAGGTATTAAAAATGCTCATTAGTTCCACGTTTTATAAAATTATTAATGCTGTTTTGGTGCATGGGTTTGAAGTTATGTGAAACCCCAAGCCTTCTGACAATAAAATAATAGCTGTTTGTTTTTAAAATCTGGGTAATTATGCCCTTCTGCTGGAGCCTACGGTACAGCAGAAAAAAAACCCATCTGGAGTCTGTTTGTCAAACTGCTTCAAAAATGAAAATTAGATTTCAGTCAGGAAACTCATGTCATAGATTAGTTATTAAAACACAGACTAGACAACACTACTATATTATACATTTATACTGTATTTTACACTTCATTCTTTAGCCTTCAGCCTCACCTTCTGAGGTACTGTGACAGAGAGATAATGAATCTTGGTTATAAATCTCCCTCCCGACCTGTGAGGGTGCTGTGTAACAGTGTGCCCAGGACTGGATGGTCTGACAATTCATTCCAAGGGTTAGGTGGAAGTCGGCCATCTGGAAAGGGGGCGGAGCCAATGTACACCAAGTCATCGCCCCAGACGGGAAGCGATGTGGCAATCATGGATTGGAGGGAAAGCAATTGCACTTGCTAACCAACGATTGCACTTGATAACCATGGCTGACGGTACAAAAGTGGACTTGGCTGAATGAACTCCTCCTTTGTTATGGTTACGGACGAACCGGTGAAGGACTGAAGGATATACTGAGAGTGTTTAGTCTTTGTTTTGTCGTGCTAACTGTAATGTTTGTCCTTGATAGGTGGCTAACATGTATCAGGAACCTTCGCTAAAGGCCAGCACCAACCTGGACAACACTACACTACTGTTTACAAATAAATGTATTTCACCACTTGCACTTAAAGCACTCACTTTGGTTTGTGTTTTGTGTGTGTATTTACAACAGTTATTATTTCGAGACTGAGAAGTAGACATTGCTGTGTATTGCCAGTTTTTATTGTTTACAGTTGCCAAGTGACTTTGGATTATAAATAAACAATCATTGCATTGTGAACGTTGTTGTTTGTCATTCCTTGAGCACCGCATCACCTCTACACCTGCGCACTGCAAACCATTTTGCCACAGGTACCCATAAATTATCGTGCAGATAAGTGGAGAGGCTGAAAAGTGAGCTCCCTGCCAGAACCACCGCTTTACTTAATTTTCAACATCTCTTTAAAAAAAAAAAAAAAAAAAAAAAAAAACAGAAAAAAAAATGAACTAATCTACACCAGTGGTTTTCAATCTGTGGTCTGCAGAAAGGAAGCAGCAGCATAGTTTATAGATCCCATTGCACACCCAGAATTTGAGACCTTAAAATTACAGAAGCAGGAAGAAAATGCGTACAGTACATGGAAAATATCTTCAAGTTAAAAAAGGTCTAAACTCTCCATCATATATAGTTTTGGAGTGTCTAAAATGTATTCCTTACAGGGAGTTTTTGTGTATTGCGCTCACATGCACTCAACACAGCAGCTTAAAGTACGGGATAACACACGACAGGGTGTGTGTTGTTTTGCATTAACATACAGCTGTCAGTTAGGTTGGAGGCACAGAGGCTAACAATTTTGTTATGTTAGCCTCAGTGCTGGTCTCAATCGCTCCGTAAACAGTGCTGGCATAAACCGCAATGTTAGCCCTGTTGAGTGCTCTTGACCAGCAGAATCACGCTTAAGCTTAGAATTACCCTAACAGACCGTTTACATTTTCAACACCAAGTGTTTTTAAATGGATTACCATTTCTTTGTTTCATCAATAAAAACACCAACTGCCAAAGATTTTAATTTTTTTTTCCGATTTCATTAAGTTGTTGATGTGTTAAATCTTTGTGTCTCTCTTAGTTTCTTGTAATTCTAGCAATTCTGCTGTCATGCCGCCAAAAAGATCAACTGTGATGAAAGGAATGTCACTCATTTTTATGAAAACTTTAAAAGGCATCACAATAATGTGTATATTTATTGCAAATTCAATATGTTGTGTATTGATCATTTATTAATTGAACTGTGCTTCAGCAAAAATGAGTGCATTGTACTATTTAACTGCAAGGTAAAAAATCTGCAACAGCCAATCAGAGTGCAGCATCAAACATTCTGTTTTATAATAAAGATTATAGCTGGAGATTCGCAGCCCCGACTGTGCTGGTACCTCATTGATGTATTGTAACTAATTCATATAAATACATTTCTGCAATTATCAATTTAAAAATAAAACAGTCGTTTTTTTTCCCCTCTCTGTAAATTTGTGTTAAGCAAAAGAAAGTAAACTAGAACTGTTCTTTAAAACTCCAATTTTAAAATAACTTTGCTCACAGATACAGACCCACCCATTGCATTAAAACAAAAAAAAGGTAATTCTTATTCTTAGTATTATAGTGACTTTTTTATGTGCTTATTTTTCAGTCAGCTATATTGTTTATTGTGTGGTCCGAGAACAAAAAAGTTTGAGAACCACTGATCTACGCCATGGCTGGTAGTGAGTATTGCTCACAGGATTCCTTGGCTGGTAGTAA
>NW_024472205.1:0-8204 GCF_017654505.1 Polyodon spathula | reverse complement strand
GACATTGTTTGATCAGATAGGCTGAGTCTCTACCAGTCCCACTAACAGATGATTCCACAGCAGATTAACTGCTCCATCGACAAGCAGAGCTATTGAGAGTGCACCTTTTAGTGGAGGCAGCGCTCCACCGGCTGTAGTCAAGCTTTATTTTCTAGCTGTGTGTTCACTGTCTTTTATTTTTGCACTGTTTTGTTGCCATCTCCTCTGTACCTTTACACTACAGTTTGTGTATATGTGCCCGTGGCCTTACTATTGCTGGTATGGTCACGTGGTTCCCTGCTCTCTCACTCCTGAATAGGTGCTACCATTGCTGGCACCCTAGTGGCAGCACCTTGTAACTACCATTGAATACCTGTACCTTCAAAAAAACCTGTTTGCCTGTGCGGCCTGTCAAGCACAATTTCTACAGTGAACACCTTCACCTCCCTTTCACAGTGGCTAATCAACCTCTGAGCTGAATGTACCTTCTGTTCACTACACTCCTCCTGAACTGTTTGTGTGCCAAGGAATTGTCAGGCTTTTACCTTTCACTGGATCCTGCACCGGGCTATGACATACACAGTGGATGTATTCATCAAACAGCATTCAGCGTTTTGTCCACAGTTAACAGTTAACAGTTCTTTAACCCATAGTCATGAAAACAGGGCGATTGATCTCTGTGACATTCTTTACTTTCGTTCTGCTTTCACCACGAGAGCACACAGTTGTATGAAGGGAATGCTCAGATCACTGCACATGTGGTTCTTTGAACAGTCAGAAATCAGCTTCTTGATATCCAGTGACTGGGGATCACTGCTTTCTTTAAGTGTAGCCAACTACGCCACAAACAATGCTTAAAAAAGGAATCTCAACACAGGAATTCACTCTGGGGAGGCAACATCTCGGACCACCAGTCAAGGAAATCAGATCATTTATAGATTTTGGTGGCCTTACATTTTTCCAAGTAAACCCAAAAATAATCACTATAAATCTGGTCAATAACACAGCTTGTGAACAAAATAACTGAAACACACTGATATGTTTTATTTTGACAAAAAATGCAACAGCTTAAACTGATTGACACTGTTTGCATCAACAGTAGAGAAAGGCTTTTACTAAGTATTACTTGGAAGGTATGGCACTTACTCAGATAGTAAATGTTTATCACATAGTATTACATCCTTTTTATATTCTTTTATGGCACTTTACTCAAATATTAAATGTTCATCACAAAACCCAACTGAATTAGATACAAAGCAACGTATGTCATAGAGCAGTTTAAGCTTTTACTTATGTTTTTCTATTTTTCTTGTATTTTTTCAGGCTTAAAACATTTCTGTGACGTCACCCTTTGATCTTTTGATTGATGAATTACATGAATTTTCTAACTAAGTGTCTCTATTTGAGGAGAGGGGAGTGATGGGCAGATATAGTGTTGATTAATGAATCCAATTAATGATTCCTCAATGAAGACACAGTCAGAACAATTCAATAGAAAAGAGAATACCATCTTATTATGCAACAATCATTTCGAGCATTAGTTAATTATAGTATTACACATTTCAAATGTATCACTTAGAAAAAGGCTTGCAACTTCAGTTTAGCACTTCATATTGTTTGCTAAACTTAACACAAATACATCTGTGTGTCAGTGGGATTTTAAACTCAAACATCGAGGAACTCATAACAACATTCTCACGATACGAGAGACAAACATTGCAACTGTTTGAACAAAGTGTAACAAAAGAGCAGAAACAAAATCCATTTACCAAATTAACAATCAATTGAATCTCGTTATCGAATGACTATCAATGAGGAAGAAATGTTTTAATAAACAACTCGAAGTGTTAAATGAGTAACAAACCAATTCAACACTTATCTTTGTTTATCCTCTACATAAATTATACATAAAGTCATTTTTGTAATTTATAATGAATACTTGCTAGGTTACAACTGGTCAACATACTGTAAATGTGTGATGCATGGTATGACTATTTTAATAGCTTATGTTTTACTACATGGAATGTGAAACATATTGTTTTCACAATAAATTAGAGCTCAGTTTCACTGCACTGTATCATGTGTAATCACTCCCACAACTGTACATCAAAGTGTCATGTTTGCAAACAAATTTGTGATTAGGCTGGTCTCGCATGCCATTATGATTAGCAATGTGTTTTCTGAGAAGAGTGCTTTAGGTTATCTTATACAGGCAGGATTTGTTTCCAGTGTTGAATCAATAAGACACCATGGCTGGGATGATTTGTATATCCCTTGATCGAGTGAGAGATCCTATTAAGGATTAACAGACAGAAAAATTGCAATTCATGATAGCGTAGTCGGTGCATGTTGGCAGATATGCAAATTGAATATGTCTCTGATCCAGTGAGAAGTACAATCTCCATTGCTTTATCTTGAGTTCTTACTGAACAGAAACGCCAACTTCTATCCACTAAATTAAACACTTCGTTTCTGGTGGTAGGCTAATTAATTTATCTGGAAGTGGTGCTCAGCATTTCATGGACAAAAAAAATCACACTCCTAACAATATTAATTAGTGTAACGAGAACCAGAAACTGCCAATAATTCACCAGACCTCAAGATAAATGAGATTAGAGTTTCTTACTTTATGCGTATAGATTAATTCAGCCCAAGCAGATTCTGCAATGAGAAAAGATATTTCACTAACAAGCAGGTCTGCCCCTGACACTCTGAAAGTTTTTACTAGATAGCCCAAGCTTATTTACATTTTCTTTTTTTCCATTTCTTTACCAGAGGGAAACTGGCAAAACTAAGTAAAAAAGGGGCCATACAGGAACAATAAATCTTAATCAAGTCTTGCTGAAAACTTCAGCAATAAATATCTGATACCCAGAAGGCATTTTCAGGCATTCGTTTAAGAGTAGACAATGATTACCTGACTGTAGACAGTGTTCCAGAATACATTGCAGTGTTTACAAGAAACACATTGCATTACAGTTGCAGTGTCCCATGTTGTCTGTATCTCAGCAATGTGTTTTTGAACATAATCTTGATTGTACTGTGTGGTAAAGTGGTGAATACGTGCAGGTGAGCGCAGTGCAGAGCGCATTAATCACACAGACGAATGATTTACTGGTGCAAGGGTGTTTATTAATGATTATAATGTCCAGAGCCTTATGGCAAAACCTGCAAACAATAATGATGATGGAAGTGGTACAGCAGAGTGTATCACTCCTGTTTGTAATCCCACGGGTTTGACCCGCAACCAAAAAGTCCTGTATTTTCTCACCCACACAAAACACAAATGCAAACACAGTTGCTACAGTGCGTGATTTTAGTGCTATCGGTGCAGAGACAGTTCCTGTAGTGGAAAAGAGTTTACGCTGGCCTGTGGCTGTAGCTCCGGATCGTGTTTAGTACTCTTTAGTGAGAAAACAAACAACACAAGACACACAGTGTTAGTACACAGACTGGCAACACTCACGGCTTTCGGTCTCAATAATATGGGCTCCTTCTAGGTCATTTCGTATAACCATATGCAAATGAACAGATCACTGAAGCTACGCCCCCCTATTTATGCCCTCGCCCATGACCCCTAGGTTAACGAGCGCATCCGCTCCTCCAATCCTCGGATGCCACGCCATCTACCGTCCGGGTCAGTGAGCTTGGGTGCCTTAGCTCCACCCCCTTCCTAAATGTCCGACTTCCACCTACCCTACGGAATAAATTGTCTTGCCATTTGCTTAAGGTTACTCTGTTCCTTCTTTCTAGTGCCCTCACAGGTCGGGAAGGAGATCTAACACCAAGCGTCATTCGATCTCTGTCACAACTGATATTTGTAAACATTGCAATGTATTCAGAGCGTGCTCTCTTCTGTAACAATGATTGTGATTAAAATGAGTGGCTGTGATCTTGATGCGAGTGGTGTATAAAGTGACTGCCCAGACAGTATTTCTCCCAAAAATGTCTGTGTTTATTAAACAGAAACAAAAAGATCCACCCCTCTACCAGCAACGGTACTGAGGGGTACACGGCAGGCTTGAAAACACAAACAAAAATGCACACAAATAATCCCCAATCCACATCCACAGTGCATGAAATAGCGCGCTTCAAATCCAGGGAATCGTGATGATTGCCTATGCAGGTGAAGGAAGTGCTCAGGGGTGTGTGCTGGCTTTGTAGCTCCTGGACCCTTACTCCTCCTCTGCAAGAAACCAACCCGTGTCAAACCAAACAAACAAAGCTCCAGCCGTAGGTTACTCACGTAGCAGCGTCCCCTTTGTGCTACCCAACTCCCTGCAAGCAGCCCAGCGCCACTGTTTGTCCAGTGAGTGCATGGGAATTGTTTCACGTACCTGCAGCTACGCGCTTCCTCCAAGATGGCCGACTTCTTGTTTCCGCCCACCATTGAGTGGATCCTTCTATGGGGAAGTGTACCACCAACCTTACACAGCGCCCTTTCTGGTCAGGAGGGAGATTTACAGCTCCGATTCTTTCTCTCTTTAACACAACGGCATAATGGGAGAAAAGAAAAAGAGCATTGCTGCAGCTATGTTGATCATTTTTTAATCAAAAATAGAGTAGTAAATATTTTACTTAAGAACATAATATAAGAACATTTATGAATGAGAGGACGGCATTCAGCCCCTGAAAGCTTGCATGATTCCGAGTAGCTGATTGATCTGTTGTCAAGTCAGCTCTTGATGGTTAGGTAGCCCATTCCAGGCGCTCACCACTGTTTAAAGAAGTGTCTCCTACCCTCTGTCCGAGTCTATCTCCACTTAATATTCAACATTGTCCCAAGGTCCTGGTTTCAGGACTGTGTGCTTAAAGTATTGATTTGGGTTAACTTTGTCAACTCTTTTTAAGATACTAAAGACTTACAATCAAGCCCCACCTAATTATTCTTTGTTCTATGCTAAAAATACATGAAGAAAAAAAATACTAAACCTCCTCTTTCATCCAATTTAGTTTTTCCTTTAGTTCCTTTTATAATGTTTTGCCCATGGACCCTATGGGAAAATACAGTACTGGGACTGTGCACATGCAACTAAATATAATACTTAGCCACAAGGAAGCTGGTCCATGGAGTGATGCTCACTCCAGTCACAGTCACAATAATTGACTCTGCATGAGCAGATGTTTTACAGAAGCAAATATTCAGATTTCCTCCAAAGTCCACGTGGCAGTAACACGCCAGGGAGCCAGATTGGTTAAATTAGAGCCCCTAACAGCTAAGGGGTATTAGATTTGGATGGCAAGGCAGGCACAACAGAAGCAGAGCAAATTCATTATGCAGCTCGAGAACTCTGTGAGATTGACAAGCACATGTGACCATTCCCACTGTGTAGCAAGTGTATAACCAGCAAGAAGATTCAAATTACATTTTCAGATTTATTTTACTGTCTCTTGATTTTTTCCCCTTCTCATTCTCAGTGGGTCTTATTGCAATTCTGGACTACTTTGGACCAGGGAGTGATTGGATAATGGATTTACAACGGCGAAATTGCTTACATGACTTTCCCAATCAAGAAACGAACTGCAGTGTTCTGCAGATACAGTAGTCCCTGGCTAATCTTTATGCTGTACACTCAGATATACCAGACAAAACATATGTTCCCCAATAATAACTATTTTTAGTGTGATGCTTGGTCACTGTGAATTGCATGAGCCCAAGAGACACTGCATAAAAAGCTGTTATACTGACACCAGACAATCAATACAGAGCATCTGACGATTGAAATTGCAATTGAACAGACACATTAATGATGCTAATTAATTTGGACCTTGTCCGTGGGTGCTGACAGCTATCTGCAATGACATCATATACTCTAGTGCCGTGGATTGGAAGTGGCTCACAGGGCCACCTCCCCCCAAAAGACAAATCCACCAAACCATGACTGGAAAAATGAAAATGATGAATGATTCATGCAACAACTGCAGTGGTGCAATGCCACCTACCCAAAAATAGGAAAAGGATGAATGAAAAATAAGCAGCTGAGACACAAGCCCGCCCCCCGATCATGAAATGCACTGAGGGAGAACCCAACCTCTCTGGCCTGCCATGCACCCTGCAGAAACTAAATACGAACCACTCAGAACTCGGGTAAAGAACAAAAAAAAACTACTCGAAACCTTAGGGAATCCATGGCTGAGGGTAGCCCTTCCTCCAGTCTCTAAAGACAGTAGTCTCCCTGTTTGGCCTCGCCGCTCGTGACTGAGAGGCCAAACAAAAAAAGAAGCGACATGAATGAAAGCCACACAGAATTTTTATGGCGCTTGGATATGATATGTTGCTTAGTGGACGGATTCTCTTTCCAGAAATACAACCAGGATGAAAATAAACAGAAGGACAGGTACAAGTTGCTACTAAGTGGCTAAAATTAAGTACATGATTAAAAGAGGGCATATAAACTCATAGTCTACAGAGTTTAAACTGACAGCGATCGGTGAAAAAAGACAAAAAGCTTTCAGAAATAGTGATGGACTCCAGTGGTTTGAAATGCAAGATTTGGACTACAAGTCTAATTGCTTTTGCAAACAATGTGTGACTCATACCAACATAAAAATAGGCTGTACCAGGCGATTCGATCATTGAATAGGCTGTACCAGGTTCCATATCAAATAGTGCTGTCCTAATATTGTCCAATATGTGTCTTAGTCAGTGAGCAGTAGACTATACAAAAACAAATGGCTACTAACAACTAAACTAGCAAGATGGGCCGAATGGCCTCTCTCGCTTGTAACCTTTCTTATGTTGTTATGTTCTTAAAACTACCATTATTACCCACATTCCCAATGCACACCCCTCTTTAAAAACTCAGATTGCATTAAAATCCTTACCCGTTCAATTCCCAGTATCTTTCACACATAGCTCATTTTTCCCCCTGAAGAGTTTGTGTTTGTGAAGAAGAAAGGAGGAGGGGCAGAAAGCCCACACAGCAGGTGTAATGCAATATTAAATAAAACAGTGTGCAACTACATTAACATTGTTAGTCTGGAAACTGCTGCGTGATAAAATTGCTAAGATAGTCAATCTGAACTATCATCTGGGAATGTTGGTAAAGGAGCTCAATTTGAATTTTTATTAGCAAAGCAATTTCTATGAAATGAAAGAGCATATGAAAAAAATATATATGTTTAAGAGGGACACTGTCTATAATTTCATTTTAATAGATCTACTGCTTTTTTCTGTTAAAAATTATACTGTGGAAATCATGCTATTGTAATTTCTGCATTGATTTCTGCTTATTAGAAGCGGTATAAATATGTTTTTATTTCTAGTCTCCTCAGCAGCACATCTGATTTAGTTACTCTGTGTCATTGAGGTGCCGTTACAGTTCACTTCTTTTCACTTTACTCCTCAGATCCTTATTCCATTTTAGCTTAACTGATAATCTCTGCCATGCTTAACGTTCATTTTCAGATGCTTGAATAAGAAAGCCTTGTGTAAGCTGGGCACTCAGGTTTCCAAGACATCTGTCAACTTCACACTCAAAGTAAAAAATCTATAAAGCATTCGGTTAAGAAGTCTACTTACCGGTTCTGTAAATGTGCTTTTATATTTGAGGTGCCTGTAAGTTATCACACTGCAACATTAAGCAAGTTAACAGGCTATGGGCCTTTAAACACTTTTTTCTGTTTTGCAAGCTATTTATTTAGTATTATAAAAAGGCTTGCTCCTTTTTGATGTTTCAGGGGCTCACTATATACTCACCTTTTAGAGGATGGATTTGACTGGGGTTCTTCAGTGGAACACTGTGAAACCTGTTCATTATACAAGTGGTTACATCGCTTTCAGTTCATGAGTCGCTTCTTTCTTACCAGCTGAGCTGAAGCTGTGATAGGGTGTGGCAGAGATAGCCAAAGCCAATAGGAAAGGTATAATTGACACCTGTTTAATTTGTCGTGAGTCTCCTGAGCTGGTATATCCACAGACTGTAGTCAGCTGCTGGTCAGAAACAAAGCCCCTGCAACAGGTTTCAATATGATTCACTAAAGAGCCCGGCTCAAATACATGTTACTTTAAAGAATGAGTGATTTATCACAATATTATCTAGGTCCTTTAAAAGGAGAAAGCCTCCTTATAAAGATGCAATGGGTTCCCCAGTGGCTAAAGGGAACTACTGCATGGTGTGCAGGGTGAATCATGTGATCGGGAACTTGCTGATTGATATCACAGTCATGGCAAATCAGGGATTTACATTTGGGAGAAGGGTATGGGTAAGGATGTTGAAGTGTGA
>NW_024472204.1:0-1228 GCF_017654505.1 Polyodon spathula | reverse complement strand
ACGATACTTTGAAGTAGGAATCTGGGCAAGTGGGGAAGGGGGAAGTGTTTCTGGTAGACGTCTGTCAACAACTTGATCACCCCAAAAACAAGATGCATGCATTTAGCCAATGCATTTTTATATTGATTTTGCATTACCCTACTTGTAATTATCAAACCCAGAAACAGACCCATCTGTGCGGTACCATTCCCAATGTTACACTACTGTTCACTATGATATCTGAAGCAACACGAAAGTATAATAGGGCTGAGGGCAGCCAGATGTTCCTATTTTTTTTTTCAGTTCAGTTTCCACGGACTGCTCTTGTTTGCTAGCAGTGTAATCACATTTGTTTTGCTATGTAATCTTTCTCTAAGATTACAGTACACAATCTCAATAGGCTGGTGATGCAAAGGAATTTGTCCACATGCTTGTTGAATCTAATTCCAACCAAAATTCAAAAAGCAATTTTCAGTGAGTTGATTGAAGTTGTCTTAGATATAATAAATAAATCTCTGTCATCTGGAGTAGTTCCATCTGCATTCAGAACTGCTGTGGTTAAACATCTTATCAGGAAACCAAACCTAGACCCTTCTATTTTACTGAATTATAGACCTATTTCAAATCTACCATTTGTAGCTAAGGTTCGAGAAAAAGTAGTCGCCAACCAGCTGCATTTTTTTCTTGAGAATAACAAAGTGCTTGAAAAATTTCAGTTGGGTTTCCATTCTGTGCACACTACAGAGGCTGTGCTCTTCAGAGTGGTGAATGATCTACTGTTAATGCAGACTCAAGCTGTGTATCTGCTCTGAGTCGTTTAGATTTAAGTGCTGTATTTGATACAGAAGACCATATCGTTTTAGTTGATTATCTCAGAAACTGGGTCAGCTTGTCAGGTACTGTCTTAAAATGGCTCAAGTCATATCTCACTAACAGACAGCAATGTGTTTCATTAAGAAACTCTGTCTGGATTGGAAGCTGTTGCTTGTGGCATTCCCCAAGGCTCAATACTTGGATAATCTCTTCTCTTTGTACAGATCAAACATGAAATAATTCGTAAACATGGTGTTAACTGTCCCTGTTAGGGAGACGACACACAGCTCTATTTCTTTGTAAAACCTGGTGATACTCGGGCTGTATCAGCCTTGACTGAATGCATTACTGTTGTGAGGAACTGTATGTCCTAAAATTTTTACAGTTAAACTCTGATAAGACAGAAGTTATATTAAGGTGCTCAGATTAAACGAGA
>NW_024472203.1:0-5941 GCF_017654505.1 Polyodon spathula | reverse complement strand
AAGGGTGAGGTGTGGTTAGTAGGTGATTCAATCCTACACTGTGTCGACAGTGATTTTAGTCGTAAGGATCCCGTAAATAAGGTCGTTGCCTGCCTCCCTGGAGTAAAAGTAAATGATATTGAATCAAGAGTGCATAGATTTGTACATCACGAGAGAGAGTCTGTGGTCATTGTACATGCTAGCACAAGTGACAGAAGAAACAGAAAATCTGAGATTCTGAAAGAGGCTTTCAAATCCTTAACAAGACAGCTGAAAAAGTCAAGATGCAGAATTATTCTCTCAGGTCTGCTACCTGTTGTTGATGGGGGAGGTGAAGTATTCAGTAGAATTAGGGCCTTAAATAATTGGCTGGCTGGTTGGTGTTGCTTTTGGAAAATAAATAGATATTATAGGAAAGATGGACTGCATCTAAATAGGTCAGGGGCAAGTAGGCGAGCCGATAACATCGAATATCACCTAACAAGGTACTTAAACTAGGAACTGGGGAGAGGAGGGAATCTAAAGAGGCATGTAAAATGCAGGTTCAAGCATCCTGTCATTCCCATTACCCGCTGAGTAAATGTCAAATTCCTATTACAGCTGCTCAATTACATCTCCAGAGTCTGATATTCTCAATAACTAATTAATGTTAATGCCAAGTTTATTACAATTAGGTAAGCGGCTCTCCAGATAAATGTAAGTTATACAGATGCACAGGTGTATGGACAGACAGACTGCCCATGCATTCCCAGAATCTGATATTCTCAACAAATACTGTAAATGCTAATAATGTTACCACTAAGTTTAATGACAATTGGATAAGTGCTTCTCCAGATATATGGAGAAATGTGTGAAGGGTGGAAAACATACATACATGTGTGCGACCACTTCCACCATATCTCTTCAGAGGGAATGTCATCCTCGACTGGGGATAATGAAAGAAAGGAATTTGTGTTTTTTTGTTCCAGTTCTGTTTTGCTCAGGGTTGGAGCTCTTCATTTCAGCAGCAGTGTTTGGAGGAACTCAAGACAGTATCTAGGTCATGTAATGAGCAGTGTCCAGTTTGAAACAATGATTGGAGGAACCATTCAATTATTTAAAAAAGTAAATAATGCCAAAGCAATGAAAAAGCTGTGCTAAACCAAGCTGCAGAAGAGAACTTGCAATTTGACAGCGTACCACTTTTTGACATTACACAGGTCAAGTTTTGGTATGCGCAACACATTCTGGCGATGTACCACTTTCTAACACTACACTGGCTCATAGTCCAGATCACGGCTTATCTATAAACTTCAGGTACACTTAAACAGTGAGGTTTGAGGACTCGATTACATGTTTGCTAAACGGCAATAAAGAGAAAAGGAAGCTAATTAACTCACTTGTTTATTTTACAAAACAAGAACAACTAAGTAATATATTTCTAGAAGTGTTCGCCAAAAGAAATACCATTCCTCTTATTGTGATGAATCAAATCATGTTTCCTGATGCCACAACGCTGGTGCTCTCTGAGAGTCTAGGGCTCCAGGTATGCTAGTGTTACAGAGCAGCCTGCAAAGTTTACAAAGTTTACAACATTTACATTATCCCTTTGCTGTGTCCTGTGTTTTTGTTTCTTTTTACATATTAATGGGTTGTAAATGTTCAGTAGTGTTAGTTGTTCAATGTGCATATTAACTGGACCCTGCAAAGGACTAAGTATGAGCCTTGATTTCAAATATTTACATTCCATGTGTCAATTTGGCCAGAACTGAGGAAACTGTGGACCTTGACTTGTGGCCCAATTAATGAATAATTCAATGATGCAGGTGTATAAAAGGATGCAATTAGCCTGTATGTTCAGTGCTGTAGAGGCCAGGGCTAAGGAAGGTGCTCTAGTGGGTTGCTACCAAAAAACATATAAAAGTGTGACTCTTATATTTGTATTATTTGTTTAGAAATAATTTATAATTTGGTAAATAGAATGGGGATGGTATAGGACAGGTTACCTAGTCATGTTGTTGAGGCAGAATCACTTGGATCCTTTGACCCAACTTGACAAAGTTCTGAGATCAATCAGCTGGAAACCGGTCCAGGTTAGATGGGCCGGATGACCTCCTCTCATTCTTATTAGAGAGCATTATCTTATATAGCTGTTACCTTCCCGATGTAGTGAACAACCTCACAGTAATGCCCCCTAATGTGGGTGCTAAGCAGGACAGTGTTTGCAGGCCACTCTAAGCCTTGTTTATGACTATGAATGTACATTACCATGCACCTGCATTGTGCAATTGAGTGCCTCATAGCACAACATTTATCCTTGTTCTGTCAAATCCCTATCATCAGGAACTGACCTTTAGTGTTTAAGTGTCAGCTGCATACATAAGAGAGACAGTCTGAATCCAGATATCAATCTAAATACCCGAGGCATTTGTAGTGGCAGCAGAAAAGTTAATGTCAGCCCTTTTTTCTGTTTTAATAAAACTTTTATATGGGATTCAAAGGGCTCCTTACAGGTTAATGACCGTCAACGTATGTGGGATTTGAAACCCGGACCGAAGAAACTCAACACAGTGCCACCACTGAGACTCTCTGGAGGGGTAGCTAGGTCACTCATAGACCCTTGAGAGTTAGAGGTCCCTGTCACACTTATATCACCGAACACCTGCCAGGGAATTCATTATACACTCCACTCCATGACTCCTTTACTGTAGGGAAGGGATACATTACTGAGCTACTCAAGCAGTCAGGTGCCCTATACCACGTCACTTTGGCAGTGTGTTACATCTAGTTTCCAGCAAATTGGATCACAGCACATAGCTAAATTGAAATTCACACTCTTATAAGGTAGCATGCCAGCTTTTCCCTAGTGGAGCCACAGGGCCAATTCAAGCACCCTTGGCTCGCCTGGTAAAACATACAGGAAATTTCTGCATTCACCCTTCATTAGATGTGCCCTTACCAGTCTGTTTATTATAGTGCTGAGAGATTTAGCATGGAATCACTTTTTTTATATTTGATGCTGCTGCGAGAATATTTTTGGAATCTCCTTTTGGAATCTATCTTGCATGCATTCAAATCTAACAACAGAATGACTGGGCGCTCTATTACAAATGACATCACATTGCTAAGCAGATGTAAAATAGAGGTTTAAACATTCCTTTGCATGTGTTATAGTATATAATATACGTATAAAAGCAGAGTAACCCAAGTCGTGCTGTGGTTATTTTACTCATAGTGTCAGGACTGTATTATTATGCATGCATTAAGACTGCAATGCAATTTGCCAGTGGGATTCTCGGACAAAGAAGCAAGCCAATCCTATTTATAGTACCTAAGCAAGACACTTAAGTGCTGAACCCAGTCCACCTGTTGGAAAACATCAGAATTTTTTTTTCATTTTTTGATGGACACAGCATTCGGGATAAAAGTCGGGTTAAAACAGATGGGGACTCCAAGCTTCAGACTGTTGATATTCTCAGGTAGAGGTGAAATTACAGGTGTAGGTCGGTATAAGTTTATGTGTTCTGGCTGGGTTCGTGAAGTGTATCAACAATGTCCAGATGAGATTTCCTGCATTCAATATTCTTTATTTCCTTGGCACAGTTTTGTTGCTTTTAGTTACAGTATTAGAAGACAGAGCTCAAAGACACTTGCTCAAAGAGATCATTACCCCATGGTAATGATCTCTCTCTCTAGTCCCCAGACACAACCTATCTCAAAACAGTTCAGCAGCAACATCACAGTGCATACGGTCTTCCAGTTAAAGCTACAGTAGCATTACAAAAGTACAAAACAGAGTACCAACTAATAATAAAATAATCTATTTTCAGAGGGAGCATAAATCATTAATGCACAGGGCAAATACTTTTAGGCAGTTTTTTCACTCGAGCTGCGCAATTTCCCCTCAAGCATTATTTGTGCATAGTTATTAAAAACTGGCAATTGTATATATATATATATATATATATATATTATATATATATATATATATATATACAGTGTATGAAAAAGTATTTGTCCTCTGTCTCATTTTCTGCGTTTTTTCACATTTTTTCACATTGAATTTGGCCAGATCTTTTTGTGGGTTGTCGTAGTTTGGTGTTTCTTTCATTTGTTTGGTGTGCAAGGTAATCAAACATGCAATCTTCAGGTGTGAAAAAGTTATTGCCCCCCTAGTTAGCTCAACCCAAACGGATAATTAGGGTCAGCTGTTTCATTACATTGGTTAATAATCAGGCCTGATTTGGGCCAGCCCTGCCCAGTATAAATCTGATTAACTTTGGCCCTTACCATCAGAGTGAAGTTGTCAGCACACAGATTCTAGAGGCACAGCATGCCACGATCAAAAGAAATTCTGAAGACCTCTGGAAAAAAAGTCCAGACCGAAACTTCATTGAGATGTTGTGGTAGGACCTGAAACGAGCAGATAATGCTCGAAAACCCACAAATGTTATTGAGTTGAAGCAGTTCTGCTGAAGGAGTGGGCCAAAATTCCTCCCCGGCGCTGTGAGAGACTGATCAATAACTACAGGAAGCGTTTGGTTGCAGTTATTGCTGCTAAAGGTGGCGTAACCAGTTATTGAGTCTAAGGGGGCGATTACTTTTTCACACGGGGGCACGGGGTGTTGCATAACTTTAATAAATAAATGAAATAAGTATCAACATTATTTATTTGTTCACTCAGGGTCCCTTTTATCTAATATTAGATTTTGGTTGAAGATCTGAAAAGATTCAGTGTCAAAAAAATGCAGAAAATCAGCCGGGGCAATACTTTTTCATGGCACTATATATATACGCATTCAGGAATGAGTAATTCTTAAAAAAAAACTTTTAAAATCCTTCAAGGATGTGTCAGACGTGTTCCTTCAAAAAGGAGTGCAAAATATAAAAGACTGCAAGAGACGTTAGCCAGTTTTATTGCTTTCACATACTATGAATAAAACACACATTAGAAATCTAACAATATATTTAGCATAATGTGTGCCTCTTTCATACAGGAAAATGTGAGATCTACAAAGTGATGGTAATATATATTAGATTAGATTTACTGGAATTATTTTGTAAGCTATGTGTGCTTCAGTGTGAATTGCATATTAAGCTCCTGCATGAAACAGCTCCAATATTCTCCACAATGGGTATTGATGACACTTTGCTCATAAAACTGAACTGAATTTTATACGACGTGTGTTGGTGTATTTATATAAGCATATTTATTTGTGCTATTTTAACGCCCAGCTCCAAGCAGTGATGTCAAGAATTCAGAGCTCCTACAAATATATTAATATCAATATCAACTAAAAGCTACCTTTAAATCCATATATAGCCAGTAAATCTGTATTATTTTTTAAATGTGGCAAACTATGAAGATTTAGCATTAGTGCAAATGTGAAAGCAATTCCTTTACCATTTCTGAAGCAGACAACTCAGACAGCCCTCCAGCACTTATATTTCTTGACTACAGACTATGTTTGTGCATTTATGTTCACAGTTTAGCTTGTACATAGGTTGGATGAAATATGACCTGCTTTAACACTGTCAATAGCCTGTAGGTCCACCATGACGAGGCAGCACTGATTTGCTATGACAAGTCACATAAAACAATGCAGTCCTATCAAAGTCTCTCAGGTAGGCCGATTGAGACAAAATGATCAATCAGTTATTATAAAGCGAAGGATGTGTTATTTTGTGGCATCCCCTATGTGATTCTGTAGGGTGCACTAGATTAGGAAGGCACAATCATCAGCGACTGTTTTTCCTCATTGCGCTACAGCGGCCCCTACTGGCCAGGCATCAAGCTCAAGTGGACAGTTTGGCAGCTCACTGACGTCTGCTCTCGAGTTCCTTTGTGTAAAGAGGCAATTTGCTTGTGGATTGGAGGACGCCCATGACAGCTTTGTGAGCCGCTGTGAAAAATTATTGCAGATTCTAAATTAGGGATAAAATCTGGGGTAAAATAATTGGGTTTCCCCCCTGTTACCTATAG
>NW_024472202.1:0-25000 GCF_017654505.1 Polyodon spathula | reverse complement strand
GTGTGGTGCAAAGAGGAGAAATAGTCAATGCCGGTTTTTCCTTCCTAACCCAGCGCCACAGCAAGTGCTCCCTGTGGAATCCCCAGTGAAGAATGACAATTGTGCACAGCCAGAAGCCTGTGCTGCCTGACACTGACACCCTGCACGTCACGTGGTGTGCCTTTACTAGGGGAGGCGCTCAGGGACCCCTGCGCTGCCTGACTGTGTGACTCACCTTCCACACCATGCGGCTGTACCTTTACTAGAATTTCTAACTTTACAAGTTTGTACGTAACATACTGTTGTATTCTATGGCGATGTGTGACTTTTGGCCTATTCTGTGTCACCTGCTGCATACTTACCGAAACAAAAAAATTATTCTGCTTAAAAATAATATATTTTAAAAACAAAGCAACATACTGCTGGTGAAAATACAAGGAGTTCCATTTATGCGCATTTTAAGTTTACAGAAAAACTATTTATATAGGTATTGCCACAAGGTTTAAATAGCTTCAAATGGTATTTACTGTGCCCTTTTTGAAATCATTCATTGAAATTATATATATATATATAGGTCTGTGTTAACCGAGTTCCCGGAGCTGCTCTTC
This sequence comes from Polyodon spathula, assembly GCF_017654505.1. Classification (NCBI taxonomy): domain Eukaryota; kingdom Metazoa; phylum Chordata; class Actinopteri; order Acipenseriformes; family Polyodontidae; genus Polyodon; species Polyodon spathula. Next base: position 24,413 of record NW_024472202.1, on the reverse strand, counting down.
AGTTTGTTGTCTGCCACAGATGTGCAACCTAGAGCAGCATAATTGTCTTTATAGAAGAGCCAAGGCCATCTACTGATCTACTATCTTAGATGGTTTTGTTTTGTATTTAATACGCTAGATGAGCACTAGATGGTGCTGGTGCTTACTAATTAATACAAGAACATTTGCTAACAACAGGAGCCCATTCAGCCCATCAATGCTCCTCCGGTTCCTAGTAGCTGATTGATCTCCGAACTTTGTCAATTTGGGTCTGCCTAAACAACAGAACTGCATGTAGGTAACCTGTTTCATACCCTCACCACTCTGTGTGAAGAAGTGACTCCTCCCCTTTTTCCTAGGCCTCTCTCCACTTCATTTCCAACGTGTCCTCTGGTCCTGGTTTCTGTGCTGCACTTAAAGTATTGCTTAGGGTTTGTCAACTCCTTTTTAAGATTTTGAAGACCAAGTCCACCCAGCTCATTTTTGTTCTAGGCTAAATAGATCTTTCATCTTCTCTTCGTAGCGCATTCCTTTAATTCATGGGGTTCCATGGCAGCAGCTAGAACTGAAGAGTAGATCCTGATCTTAAATTATTTATGAAAAAAAAGTCAAAGCAGCGGAACACAGACAAAAAAAAACTGTTGCTAACAGTGTATCATACACATTTCTGAAGGCTACTGTCCTTGGGTCTGCAGACAGAGGGCTTGCTCCATGGGGTTGTGGGAGCTATTCATATTGCAGGTCTGTGACGTGAGTACGAACGAAGGACATCATACTTGGGACGTTGCTATAGTAACCCATGAAGTTGTTTTTTCCGCAGACCAGTTCTTTCCCATAGCTGACAATGCCAATCTGGGAAAGAAGTATTCCATGAGGTTATATTTTAAATATAGACATACTAAAAGAAACTGAATAAGTACAATGACAAACATTTTGACTAGTAGTCTCACTGTTGAGTTTTGATTGAAAAATGTCTAAAAGTTCCATTCAAACAATTGTAGCGAAAAACAAATCATTCCACAAATCTTACCTGCTGTGCAGTTCCATTCATTATATAATATACATCCCCACCCCATTCAACAGCTTCTTTCCTGTCAATAACCAATCAGACTGACATGCTTTCAGCCAGTAACACGACCTAGAAGACACTGCTGAGGTGAAATGACCCAGGAAGTGAAGGCAGAGAAAATTGAAACATGCTTTTAAAGTGGTACCGGACTTCATGTTTTCAAATGAGAACACATGTCTGCTAAAACGTGTTTCAGTATTGCACATTGAGAGCTGTGTCACTAACAGGCAAGATGAATGGAATGATTTTGTTAGCTGCAATTCCTTTAAGAGAAGTGTTTGTGCTCATTTAGTACACAGTATACGTTTCAGAGACACAGTCACCAGTATGATCCCATTTCTTCACTGTACACCCAGTTCATTGAACCAGTATTGCTGCTTTTTATCAAAACCGTGCTGCCTGTTATCTTTGAAAATATATGTGTGTAGGTTAAATAAATGTGCTTTGCTATCAATTATACATAAAATACAGACTGCTTGCTCAAGGCCACATTTGTAACTTAAAACGAGTGAGTTTCAACTATACATTACATAAAACACAAGAGTGAAGCTAAAGCAGGTTCATATTTCAGAAATCTACCTGAATCCATTGATCCTTTCTCTTCATCACAAACGCCCCACCAGAGTCACCTAGATTGAAAAAAAAACATTATAAAATCCCCACACGTTGAAGACAGAATGTAAGATCCTTTTAAATATATTAACTTATCCCCAGCCTTCACTCTTGTTATTTACAGTGCCTATAGAAAGTCTACACCCCCTTTCAAAATGTTCATCTTTTGTTGCCTGGGTAGTGCATTTCAAAGCAAAGACTCATTAGCACCAAGGCACTTTCAAAAGAACTCTGGGACAAAGTTGATGAAAGGCATAGATCAGGGGATGGGTATAAAAAAATATCAAAGTCCTTGAATATCCCCTGGAGCACAGTCGAGACAATTATTAAGAAGTGGAAGGTGTATGGCACCACCAAGACCCTGCCTAGATCAGGCCATCCCTCCAAACTGGCTGACCGAGCAAGAAGGAGACTGATCAGAGCGGTTACCAAGAAGCCAATGGCAACTTTGCAAGAGCTACAGGCTTTTATGGCCAAGACTGGTTAAAGTGTACATGTGACAACAATATCCCAAGCATTCCACAAATCTGGCCTGTATGGTAGGGTGGCAAGAAGGAAGACCTTCTTGAATTACTCAAGAAAGCCCACCTTGAATCCCGTTTGAAGTATACAACAAAAACACTCAGGAGATTCTGTAGCCATGTGGCAAAAAGTTTTGTGGTCTGATGAAACTAAAATTGAACTTTTTTGGCCTAAATGCAAAGCGTTATGTTTGGCGCAAACCCAACATAGCGCATCACCCAAAGAACACCATCCCTACTGTGAAGCATGGTGGTGGCAGCATCATGTTATGGGGATGTTTCTCATCGGCAGGGACTGGGGCACTTGTCAGGATAGAAGGGAAAATGAATGGAGCAAAGTACAGAGAAGTCCTTGAGGAAAATCTGTTGCCCTCTGCAAAAAAGCTGAAACTGGGACAGAAGTTCACCTTTCAGCATGACAACAACCCAAACACACAGCCAAAGCTACATTGGAGTGGCTAAGGAACAAAAAGGTAAATGTCCTTGAGTGGCCAAGTCAGAGCCCCGACCTAAAACCAACCAAAAATTTGTGGCATGAATTGAAGATTGCTGTCCATCAATGCTCCCCAAGGAACTTGACAGAGCTTGAACGATTTTGTAAAGAAGAATGGTCAAATATTGTCAAATCTAGGTGTGCAAAGTTGGTAGAGACCTATCCCAACAGACTCACAGCTGTAATTGCTGCCAAAGGTGCTTCCACCAAGTATTAACTCAGGGGGGGGGGGGGGGGGGGGGGGGGGGGGGGGGGGGGACTTATCCAATTATGATTTTTCAGTTTTGTATTTTTAATATATAATTTTTTTCTCAATAAAAACTTTTTTCCCCTTAGCAGTGTGGAGTATGGTGTGTAGATAATTGGAAAAAAATCATCATTTAAATGCATGAAACTCTGAGGCACTGACACAACAAAATGTGAAAAAAGTTCAAGGGGATGTAGACTTTCTGTAGGCACTGTATCTGCTCACCAGCCCTTAATGAAAAGTTAATGAGAGTATCATATTCTATTCAATGACAAACATTTTAACTAAAAGTCTTTGTCAAGGTCTTCAGAGAAAGACTTCAAGTCGAAAGGATTGTCATTTCATTTCTGAAGTACCTTTTAGATTTATTTTTTAAAACTACTTATTCATATTTTAAAATGTTGTATGTTAAGTTTTAAGATCCACTGCACAAACAACAAAGCCTTATGAAACACTGCAGTCACCTGTATTCATTTATTTTGCTTTTTACACTTATTAAACTAGGAGACATTTGATAATTTTTACCTTAACTATTCAAATTAGTAGTCTTTCTACACCTAGTTTGCAGTTGCTAATTATCAGAATAAAGCAATGGTTGAGAGTTTCAGAGTGTGTGATCAGATCCACTGACCTTTACAGGAATCACTGTTTTCTCCTCTGGCACAAAACATTCGTTCGGTGAGAGTGTGTTTGGTTTTAGGGCACTGACCACGAGGCTGAGAACAGAAACCAGAATCGTTTGGCTAGTGCTGATCCCCAAGTAATTCCCTAGTTTCCCTTAGTTGGACTCTGCAGGACCACAATGTCTCTTTGGTACTGTGGTGATCAGAATTGGACACAGTATTCCATGCACTAAACAGCGGTAACCTGTTTACCACGCACACAGCCTCTTTACGTGTGCTTTGCACACCTGCTGTATTTACGAAGCTGTGAAAAGTAACCTAACGTGTGGAAACAATGGGTGGAGAAAGTACTGTGTAGAGTCATTTCAATATAATTAATGCTGGAAATGTATACACATTAAGTTTTTTTTTTAAATGAGGGAGGTATCTGAGCTGCAAGTCTTTATTCACTAAAGCATGCTAACATTTTTAGGTCCTCAACACGTGTTAAAAACGACGTGTTTTAAACCAGGCGGTATATACTTTCACAACATTCAGCAAATCAGGGCAGACCACTGGTGATACTGCGTCGCAGAAGCAGGGACCACAGAAACAATCCAATCTTATTTTAGAGATCGGCCTAATATAAGTACAGTTTAGGAAAGTTGATACTAGCCTGCAGAACATGTTTTCCCACACTGTAAGCCTGGATTTAGTTACTTCATTATTTTGCATATTTTAATTAAAAAGTATCGCCTGACAAAAGCAAACAATTGAATTTTGAAACGCAAGTTAAGGATACACGTCATAATACTGTTTTAAATTCGATTTGGATTTGCAAATAACCAAGAAGAAAGCATTGCTTCATGTTAACAGTATGGGTTTAATCTCTACTGTTAGGGAGAGTTTGGATGAACGGCCTGTTGTTGTGTTTTGTTTTTTAAATAAAGAGCGTAAATTAATAAGTGTACAGGAGATGAAGAGGGTCACAGGAGACGGTAATATGTAGATACAGACAAGAACATATTTGCCTTTATATGCCTTAAGAAGTTGCTCTTATTTGAAATCGATCTGTATTTTATGCTTTTATTGACTATGCTCTTAATCGCTACTGAATTTATTGGATTTCGCAATGTAATATTTAGCAGCAACTACAGTAAGTTGTTCTGGAGGCGCGTCTGCTAAGAAAATTAACATATATTTTTTGGAATATTGAAAAGTGTACTGGTTAATTGTTTGTTTTTGGTTCCCCAAAAGCTGAAAAACAAATAAGGGAAACCAAACTGGTTCCTTGTTTGTTTTCCTGAGCCTATATTCAAAAGCTGAAAAAAGAAAAATAAACCTTTTTTTTTTTTTTTTTTTTTTCAAAAAACAAACAGCATTTCATAACTCGCACAGCATTCCGTAGGAATGTTTATCCCTTATACATGATCATGCACAAAAAAAGTCAGGATGACTGCACTTATTATAAGCTACTATAATAAACTGTGTGTAAAAACCACTTGCAGAATACACTGCGCAGTGACAGCTTGCAAATTAATAATTCAGTTTGTCTTATTAGTGCGTATTATTAGTTTATTGAATAGAGCGGTCACGCCTTCCTTTTTGCACACAGTATGGGTTTCCCTTGCCATTCAGTATTTCAGGTAACTTATCGCTGTTTAGTGCATGAGGCCCTACATGTGGTCCCACCAGTGCATTATACAACCTCATCATACTCTGATTTACCCCAGCATTGCCTTTCTGCTTGCTTTCCCCACACTGTATGGTTGCTGACAGCAATTAGTTTATTTCAACATCAAGTTCTTTCTTTTGGTGAGCCTGTGCTAAGTACAGTGCTGAGAAAAAGTTTGTGAACCCCTTAGGATTTTTACACATTTCACATATTTCAAACCTAAAATGTTATTAGATCTTAATCTAAGTCCTAACAATAGATAAAGATAACCTGATTATACAAATGACTCAAAAACATGATACTTTTTCAACATTTCTTCACCCTTAAATGAGTCAACATTCAATATCCATGTGTGAAAAAGTATGTGAACCTCTAGATTCAGTAACTGGTGGCACCCCATTGAGCAGCAATGACTTCAACTAAGTGTTTCCTTTAACTGTTGGTCAGTCTCACATCTGTTTTGAGGAATTTTGGCCCATTCTTCCTTACAGAACTGCTTCAACTCTATAACATTTGAGGGCTTCCTTGCATGGACAGCTCGCTTCAGGTCCTGCCACAACATTTTGATGGGGTTTAGGTCCGGACTTTGACTAGGCCATTCTAAAATGCAGAATTTCTTCTTCTGCAGATCTGTTTGTATGTTTCGGATCATTGTCTTGCTGCATGACCCACTTTTGGTTCAGCTTCAGCTCACGGACAGATAGCGTGACATTCTCCTCTAGAATCTTCTGATACAATGCAGGATTCATGGCTGTGCCAATGATGGCAAGCCGTCCAGGTCCTGAAGCAGCAAAGCACCCCCAAACCATCACACTCCCACCACCATGCTTGACGGTTAGGTAAACATAACATTTCTCATTGAGGCCAAAAAGTTCTACCTTTGACTCCTCTGTCCAGAGAACATTGTTTCAGAAGTCTTATGGATCATCTATGTGCTCTTTGGCGAACTTCAGACGGGCAGCGATGTTCTTTTTAAAGAGCAGTGGTTTCCTTCTGGCTATCCTTCCATGAACACCATTCTTGTTCAGTCTTTTTCTGATAGTTGAGTCATGAACACTCACATTAGCCAAGGCGAGAGTGGCCTACTGATCCTTGTTTGTTACTCTGGGGTTCTTTGTGACTTCCTTGCTGATTTTTCAGTTTGTTCTTGGAGAGATTTTGGTAGGGTGCCCTCTCCTAGGTAGAGTGATTGTGGTCTTGAACTTTCTCCATTTGTAGATGTCTGTCTAACAGTGGATTGGTGGAGCCCCAAATCCATAGAAATGGTTTTATAACCCTTTTTAGACTGATGAGCATCAATAACTGTTTTTCTGAGGTCCTCAGAGATTTCTTTTGATCGTGGCATGACGTGTTTCCACATACCTGTACGGTGAAGACCAAACTCACAAAGTTTCTGATCTTTATATAGGATGGGGCCTCCAAAACTCACCCCTGAAGATCTACCTAATTATTTAAACACCTGGTTCTAATTATCCCCTTAATTGAGCTAATAAACCAGGGGTTCACTTACTTTATCACATACCCTGAATCTTAATTACTCATTGTTTGTCTAATTCATACATCATTTTGTTTCAAAAGACATGGAATTGGTTAATATAAGCCCTACTGGATATTTAAGAAAAGACTGGTTTTGATTCAAGAAGGCTATCAAGGTAAAACTATGGAATTTCCTTAATTATCATTGGGGTTCACAAACTTTCTCTCACTGTATGAAAAATATATTCATATTCATGCAGTGTGGACAATATGAGATACAGCAAAGGTAATGTGTTTTTTTAATATAGTGCCTGGCAAAGCTATATATATATATATATATATATATATATATATATATATATATATATATATATATATATATATATATATATATATAATGACTGTCTTTTAATTCAAAGCATTAACTGAACATATTAATCATAGGGGAGATAGAACTAATGCGAAACTCACATAGATGCTGACTTTAGTATATAGTAATTCATAGCTAATTATATGACTCTGTCTGGACTGGCCCCACCCAGCTACATAGCCACTCAATTCTCTTCCACTGTCATAATATCCAGCGTTCGTCATTTTATTTTCTGTAAAAAGAAAGCATAAACATTGATTAGTTTTAAGGCAAACTCTGTACAGTATTATCAGTCTCTCTCAGTGAAATTACTGAAATGCTGGCTCGTATCAGCCTGTCTGGAGGTGCTTTGATCTAGTGATCTGCCACTTTCAATCAGATTTCCTTTTTGATTTGCTGATCTGGCCTATGTCACACATGTCTATGGCAAGCAACTGGAAGTGAAGAGCAGCTGCTGAGCTCACATGAGTTAGCACATGCTTCCTCATGGTTATACAATACATTTATCATAGTTTAGCTTGGTTAGTCGTGCTTTAATATACTTTGCCATACATTTCTGGGCTTTACAATGCTTACCTATGTTTTACTACCCTTTGCTATGCTTTTATAAGGGAAGGCAAAAGAATACCTTGATAGCTACAAGTGTCTTGCCAGATTCCTACTGGCGATGGGATCAGGTTTTCAACATCTTTTGTACAGGGAAGGCAGACTCGCCTGGGAAAAACACAGAGTCTTAGCTGATCAAATAGCCCCACCCCCCCACACCCCCCCCTCAAATCTCGGAGCACATCTAAAGACATAACAGTACAATAATTGTAATAAATTAAGCAAATCTCTCCAGTAGAGCTGTCAGTTAATCACGGTTAACCTTCCTGTGACAGGGTACACTTCTGTTGATGTGTTTATTTTTCTGAAGATTAATTAGTTTTTAACACATATCAATCATGCTCTTTTTACATCTGTCTCGACCTTTTCTAGTATGAAAAAAACATTAATTCAGACTAGTGATTGTCGTATGGTTTTAGTTTGAGGTGTACATTCTTCTAGTATAATTCATGACATGAATTCAAATGTAACAGGTGTAAAATGAATATGCAGTGTTCCTTTAAATTTGTTATAACTAATCTGGGGATTAGTTCTCATTTTTATTACTATTGTACTGTTGTTGTTGTTGTTGTTGTTGTTGTTGTTAAATTGTTAATCCTGCATGTCGTGGCAATTTCTAAACTTAATTGTTTTGTTAAATTTATTTATATATATATATATATATATATATATATATATATATATATATATATATATATATATATATATATATATGTGTAAAGGTCAAGATCAATTACCCATATGCGCGGGAGCAATCCGGGCTGGTTATATTCAGGTGAGGCTGCATATCCGAGTCTGTTTTGTTTAGTGACTGCATGGTATTTCGTTAAAAGTTTAAATAAATATATTATACATGGAAAGATGTAATAGATTCTTAACTAATGTAGTAATAATTGATTGAGAATGATAAAGCGTGTTTACCTCGTCTGTGATTAAATGCAACAGATGGTTATATCAATGCGTTTGTATTAATACTGTAATTCTCAAATAATTTCTTTGTAATTAATGCTGTTTATTTTAAATTCTCCAGTGCAGAAGGGGTCACACACACGCAGCTAAAAAAAAAAAAAATAGTTCAACGCAGAGTAGGAGGCTACAGTCCCAAATGCAAGATCACCTCAGCCGATCATCGTGGTACAGACTTCGGATTCAGAGCCTGAAATATTGCAGACAGGGCTGCCTGTGAGGTCTAATTATTGCATAAATAACGGTACATTCATAAGGATATTTCAATTAGAAACTGAATGTGTTTTTCAGTGTTTTGAATTAGTGTAATTTTTTAATGATAGCACGAGAAGACTCTTCAGGTTGAAATGGGTGATGCAGTAGAGTCTACGCATTTTCTGAAATGGGTAGAGAGTGGATTAGGAGTATACTGACAATCCAGACTCCACTAGATGGAGTGAAGAAGGAGGTAAAGTTTATTATCCCAGACATTGACACTGCTGCATCAGCAAGTGAACCGTACACTTTAGGGTTTAAAATGGCAGATATTAAGGGTGATGAACAGTCTTCTCTACCCTTCTGCATATCTAATTCAATGAATCCGACTAATAATAATAGTAATGGATTAGGGTAAATAAATCCATGGATCTTGTGACTGACTGATGACCCAGGGTTAAAGGTTGCAATGCTGTTTATTAGACACTGATCCACAGCTGGCCAGCACCTTTAAGACCAGACCACTGGACAAATGGACAGTCTGTGAAGCACAGGACATGCTAGACAGCCACCAAAGGGAACTAAGGTTGAAAAGTGAATCGCATGATTCTGGTGCAACAAAGACTCAGAGTAATCCTGCTGTTGAGACTAGGCCAGTCAGGGCAGCAGAAGTGGTTAATGTACAACCAGAACAAGATAAGGATTCACAGCCCAATGCCAGGCAATCCTCGTTGGTCTGTTCGCAAAGGCGTTTTCAAATGTAAATGGCAAAACCAGCTCTCAAAACTGAAACTGGAAGTCCAGAGCAAGTCATTATTGTTAGATTTGTGATGAAAGTGATCATAGCACCAAGGCACATTGTATGTGTAACCATCTGTTTCATATGCTTCTCACCAAACCATAGCTGGAGAAATTGCCGAACCAGTGACCAGGCAGCTGATCCTGTAGCTGCTCCCAGACCTGGTAATCGCCAGGGAAACTAGAATGTTCACAATTCGAGGGGCACTGTGTGGGCAAAGCATTAATCCCCCTAGCCTCAGATACTGACGACCTCAAATCGATATATAGCTACCATTGTGAAACAGCTACGACAAATAAATAAGTTATTTTTCAAAGAACTCAGCACTTAGTGGACAGTGACAGCCAGTTTTCATAGGAAAAGATAAAACGTTCCCTGCTCTTCTTGACAGTGGCTCAATGGGGTGTACCATCAATGTCCAAACAGAAAAGAAGCGGATAGAGAGTGGTGAGCTTAGTACTAACAATAGTAGAGAGGCAAATGTCACGCTCATAGGCTGTGGACAGTTTCAGGTGCAACCACTATGCATTTATGACCTTAAAATGACCCTGTATGGTTATCAGATCATAGTTCTAGTGTTAGTAGTGCCAGGACAAGTGGATGCATTTATTATTGGAACTAATGTCATAAAAAACATTTATGAAAGGCAATGATAATGACTTTTGAAGGAACCTGACCAGAGTGAGATGGGGCAGAGTGGCAGATTTCTGAGATTGATGGCCAACCTTGTGCGATCACATTCCAGACAGTGGGAACAGTGAAGCTGAGAAAGACAGTGGTCCTGCAGCTCTGCAGTGGGCATGTGTTATGGGGTAAGCTGCCAGACAAGGTCTCAATATCAGTTGCTAGCACTGTTGTGGTTGAGCCTTCAGCTTCAAGAGCTGTTAACAGAAGTGTACTGGTGGGTCGAGCTGTAATACCTTTCTGGGGATACGGATGGGTACCTGTAACTGTAACCCTTTAGATGAGCCACTGACTTTGAGGCACAACTCAATTGCAGATGTCCATGCTTGTATTGCTTTAGAAGACTTTGACTGGGGACCCAGCACTGATAACACAACTAATGACAGAGCCGAAACCAAGGGATTCAAATGAATCCCCAGTGTATTCAAAACTCAAGCTCCACTGCCACTGAATTCAAACTCGCCGAGTCAGATTTGGATTCATGTGAAGCAAACAATCAGTGGCAGACTAAGCTTAAAGACCTTGCTGTTTAAATATGAACAGATCTTTTCAAGGCGCAAACTGGATTGTGGCAAAGCTAAAGACTTTGTTGATAGACACCTGAAAGATGAGCACCCCTTCCCATTTACCTTACTGTAGGGTCTCACCTGAGGATTATCACAAGCTGCAGCAAGTTCTTGATGATATGGAAGAGAAAGGCGTTATTAGAAAGTCAAATAGTGAGTGGGCTTCACCATTGGTGCTTGTGTGGAAACAATCAGGGGACTTGAATTGAACCGGTGCACCTTTAAGGATGCCTGTTCATTGCTTCATCAGTCTGATGCTTCAGCTGCTCTTGGAGGCAATTCCGTTTTCAGTTCTATGGACCTTAACTCTGGTTTCTATAATGTTCCATTGCATGAAGGTGATAAAGTTTACAGCTTGTACCACACCTATTGGATTGTATGAGTACAGTACACCCTCGCTATAACAAACTTGTTGGGGTCCAAGCCTTTTGTTCGTTATATCAAGAGATTCAATCAGCAAAAGTACAACGAAAATGAAAGATAAAATGTAATGACATAAGAGTGTGATATCAAGTAGAATTACATGCATCTGTTCATTTCATGTATGCTGTATTCTGCCTTTGCTTTATCCTGTTAGATAAAGAACTAAAACGCAGTACAAAAAGCAAGAATCCCAAACTGAAGCTGAACTTTTATTCTAAATCAATCTGACATGAATCGTTTCAAAGTGCACCAAATCTTAATCCAACGTGGAATCCCACACCGAGCTTTCATTCCAAATCAACCCAGCATGAAAAGTTTGACTAGAAAAGTTCATCAGATCCTCAAGTTTTTTTGTTTTTTTTGTTGTGTTTTTTTTCCTTTAATCAATTTTGCTTTGATGCATGGTTGCAGAACAAACCAAAAACAGTGCTTTTTTACAACCTACATATGCCTTTCATTACGCTTTTTTCAATGATCAATATAGTTTCCAGCTTTGTTGCATAGAGGCACAGTTACACAGCACACGCTTTTTATTAAGACAAAAGAGCACCCTTCACTCTGGAGGTGGCGTCCCTTGCGTACAGACCAGGATGTTGACAGCGTGTGTTTATATTATGTTTTTTTTTTTAATTTTATTTAGGGTCCATGGGCCAGGTTCCTTATACCCGAAGGTTCATTATAATAAAGGGTGTTATAGCGAGGGTGTACTGTACAACCGAATGCCACAGGAACTGTGTAATTCTCCAGGGTCTTTCATGAGAATAACGGCCTCTATCTTAGGTGACTAGAACTACACCCAGCTTGTTATGTTACCTTGATGATCTGCTGGTACTCACACCCAGTGAAGAAATAGCTCTTCAGGAGCTTGGAAAGGGTGTTTAGATGTCCTCAGAACCATGGCCTCAAGTTGGCTCCAAAGAAATGCTACTTAATGCGACGGCAGCTACAACTTTTAGGGCATGTGGTTGGTGAAGAGGGTGTGGCCACCGGCCCAGACAAGGTAGAAGTCATAGCTAATCTTACTGAGAAGGACTTAATGCTGGAAGATGGCCACACTCCTTCATCTAAGAAAATCAGGTCTGTGCTAGGAATGTTTAATTATTACAATCGTTTTATTGAGGGGTTCTCCCCAAAAGCTAGATCGCTATATAAGCTGACTTCTGAACAAGAATAGAAGGCTAGGCCAGTAGCTTTTGCTAGTAAATCTTAAAAAAATCGGGCTCAGACCAGATATAGCACACACCACCTTGTTTCTTGCCTTGAAATGGGTAGTATGAGACAAATTGAATCATTTGAGGAGCAGAACTTTCACAATATGGACTGACAATACCCCTCTGACTTATATACTAACAAAGCTTAAACTCGACGCCTGTGAGTAGCAGTGGGTTTCGAGACTTGACCCATAAAATAGTGCCAGCTTTAAACATCATTATCATCTCACAATGCTAAAAAACATACGAAGACTGAAGTTGTTTAGAGATGACACTCACATCACAAATTCGTCTTTGTCACATTGCCATCACATTGCACAGGATGCAGTAACTGAACTGGCATCTACATTAAAAACATGGCAAGCTCAAGTTTGGGATCATTATTATTTATTTATTTATTTATTTATTTTTTATGAAAAAGGCGAACCAGTTGAAGATGGTGCGGCTGTGTGTATGGCCTGTAAAAATCAATCGTCAATAATTCACTTTCACATCAGGAAATATTAAACAGTAGCTTAAACACTCCTAGCTAAACACATGAGATCATTGAAAACACTTTAAAACAAAGAGAGTTTGTCTACCTGGTAACAATAATGTATAGTAAATTATCTGAAACCAGTTGAGCCTTACCAAAATGAAAATGTGTTGAATTCAAATACAAATATTTTTTTACTGCCATATGTAATGCAAAAAAAAAAAAAAATGATGTGAGCTAATTTAAATAACATAAAGTAGACATAAACATTTCAATAATCTTAGAATGAAAATGGTTGAATAATGGAAAACTGTAAATGTGATATGTTGGCACCTTTAACCAGTATCCCTCCATTGGTTCGAGTCATACCTCACTGTGTCGCTGTACGAGATCTCCTGATCCAGCTCCAACAAGGCCATGTCGTAATCATAGCGTCCGTCATACTGAGGGTGAAGGATGAACCGCTTCACCCCTATTGTTATCATAGAAGAGTCATCCTTCTTAATGATTCCTACAAAACAGAAGGGTGTGCTTGAAATGACTTGGGTTACAACATAGAAAATCCATTCACGGTAAAGTAACTCTGGGGTTGGAAAATTGCCAGAGCAGTGTCCTCGTTTACAGAGGTGCTGTGAAATCTAAAACTGTAATGTAAAAAAGCTAACTATTACAGTGCATAGAGTAGAATTACTGTCCAAGTATAGTCAAGGATTGCATTCATTTTAATTGAACTTTCTCCATTACACACAGATTTGACTGTAGATGTACCATACCTGAGGGACAAGTGTGTATTCACACAGCATTCTTGATTATAAATTTAGAAAAGAAATCACGTGACTTGATGCCAGGCTGTACAATCTGACTGACTTCAGGCAGATATGATTTAATCACGTTGGATTACAGAATATACAGGATTGTAGAAGATGCTATTAATATCAATGGGGATCGATGGTGAATTCTGCACAATGCTGGTTTGTAGAGGGTACCATTAATATCAATGGGGATTGATGAATAAATAAATGTATAATAATAATAATAATAATAATAATAATAATAATAATAATAAAATAATAATAATAATAATAATAAAACATTTCCAGTTATGTATTATTTCCACATTGGAATATCAATGTGATGTTTACAGAATTGACGCTCTGCACCTGTATATTTCACTCGAGCGTTTGGACTCTGAACATATGTAGATACATTGCATTCCCACAAGGGATTTATTAATTGAACAATTGGTGTTAAGAGGAGGGGTGTGGTTACCTGAGTGAGAGAGTGAGAGGGGGGAGTTTGAGACAGAGCTGACTGAGTGCAGGAGACTGTATCGTGAGCGGCGCGCAGAGGCAGGGCACTGGTTCTGTGAAGGGGCTACCAGGGCTGATACACACAAGCTATGAAGCAAGGGGTTGAGCTAGAGGAAGCGTGCAGGAGAAGCTAGCCTCTATCCTGCACACAGAGCAAGTGGAGGGGCTACCAGCTTTGATACACTCAAGCTATGAAGCAAGGGGCTGAGCTAGAGGAAGCGTGCAGGAGAAGCTAGCCTCTATCCTGCACACAGAGCAAGTGGAGGGGCTACCAGCTCTGATACACACAAGCTATGAAGCAAGGGGCTGAGCTAGAGGAAGCGTGCAGGAGAAGCTAGCCTCTATCCTGCACACAGAGCAAGTGGAGGGGCTACCAGCTCTGATACACTCAAGCTATGAAGCAAGGGGCTGAGTTAGAGGAAGCGTGCAGGAGAAGCTAGCCTCTATCCTGCACACAGAGCAAGTGGAGGGGCTACCAGCTCTGATACACTCAAGCTATGAAGCAAGGGGCTGAGCTAGAGGAAGCGTGCAGGAGAAGCTAGCCTCTATCCTGCACACAGAGCAAGTGGAGGGGCTACCAGCTCTGATACACTCAAGCTATGAAGCAAGGGGCTGAGCTAGAGGAAGCGTGCAGGAGAAGCTAGCCTCTATCCTGCACACATAGCAAGTGGAGGGGCTACCAGCTCTGATACACACAAGCTATGAAGCAAGGGGCTGAGCTAGAGGAAGCGTGCAGGAGAAGCTAGCCTCTATCCTGCACACAGAGCAAGTGGAGGGGCTACCAGCTCTGATACACTCAAGCTATGAAGCAAGGGGCTGAGCTAGAGGAAGCGTGCAGGAGAAGCTAGCCTCTATCCTGCACACAGAGCAAGTGGAGGGGCTACCAGCTCTGATACACACAAGCTATGAAGCAAGGGGCTGAGCTAGAGGAAGCGTGCAGGAGAAGCTAGCCTCTATCCTGCACACAGAGCAAGTGGAGGGGCTACCAGCTCTGATACACACAAGCTATGAAGCAAGGGGCTGAGCTAGAGGAAGCGTGCAGGAGAAGCTAGCCTCTATCCTGCACACAGAGCAAGTGGAGGGGCTACCAGCTCTGATACACTCAAGCTATGAAGCAAGGGGCTGAGCTAGAGGAAGCGTGCAGGAGAAGCTAGCCTCTATCCTGCACACAGAGCAAGTGGAGGGGCTACCAGCTCTGATACACTCAAGCTATGAAGCAAGGGGCTGAGCTAGAGGAAGCGTGCAGGAGAAGCTAGCCTCTATCCTGCACACAGAGCAAGTGGAGGGGCTACCAGCTCTGATACACTCAAGCTATGAAGCAAGGGGCTGAGCTAGAGGAAGCGTGCAGGAGAAGCTAGCCTCTATCCTGCACACAGAGCAGTGGAGGGGCTGCCAGGGCTGATACACTCAAGCTATGTTTCCATCAAAACATGCAGCACATTTCTACCACCAGGGAACTTCATTAAAACCTAATGAGATGTATCGTGTCAGATTGAGACATAATAAAATAAATTTAAAAAAAACTGGCAACACTGCTTACTGCATTTTAATATATGCTGGTGTCTACAATTACTGTAGGTTTACTTTATTACCTGTTGCACCACCTTTAAAATCTAAATTATGTATTTATCTATTTTTTCTACACTCTCTCTTTGTTAAGGTTAAAAAAAAAATAAAAAAGACCAGAACTAAAGACTGCGGCGCTCACAGGCACTCTCGCTGGAGCCGACCACATCGAGATTTTGAGATTTAAAAAAAGAAAATAGATTAACATTTTACATTTGTACAAATGTATTTACTTTATGACAGTGTTAGACTGACGTATCATTATGAAAAGGCTGAATGTCTAATTGGCACGTCGTTCTTAACCACTGTGAAAGTCACCTTTTTAAAAGCTGTTAAGCCAAACTCTGATCTGTATGCAGTTCATCTGAGTTTTAAGAATGTGATGAGGCAAAAAAAAGAAGTAACATGGAATTGGAAAACAAATAACATCAGAGAACACTGAACAGTTGAATGGAATATCCTTGACTACATCGCTGAACTGTAATAATACATGTGCTCCGTGCTCTTTATGTAAGAAATGGTACTGCTTACCTAGACTCACAGTTATGGAAGTGGCGAGCATGTCAGTGCTGTAGCAGTGAGCCACACTGAGAATCCATCTCCTGGAAATGATGGAGCCAGCACACATCTGAATGAACAGGGTGGGGAGAAAGTCCAGCAATGCATTGGGAGTAAGTATGGCTGCTATGATGCTTTTAGGGTCCTCTTTTAATGGGGACCCTTATGCTATGTCCTTCTGTCTCACTCAACATGGTGAGCACGATAACTGCACAGATCCACACTTATCAAACATTAAAACACTGTTCTTTAATTCACTGTTAGTTTACTTTCTCACACTCGGAATGTGCTGTCATAGGCAAACGTAAAACTCGGTTTATATCATGAAGCGCTTTATATCACGAATTATGCCTGCACGGCAATCATGAGAAAAAGCGGGCTCATCTGTATATGCAAACATTCAAGTGGCTAACATTAAACAACCCAAATACGAATACATTCCCAGTGTCACCTGGTTGTTGTTGACATAAACCTGCCAGGGCCAGTCTGCTTCGAGAGATTTCACTCCACCATATATCCTGCCCACACTTCGGTGCCGCATCTTCATCCGAACTCCGCATTTCGCGGAGGCTGCATCATCTATACAAAATGACAAGGGGCTTTAAATGTGCCCGTCTTTATGCTTCAAAAAAGCGTGAGAAGGCATTCTTGATACACTGATTTACAAAGAAACACAAAAACGTTTGCAAATGAGGAGGCTATTCCACCCTCCAGTTCCTAGGAGCTGACTGATCTCAAAGCTGTGTCAGGTCTTCAAGGACCCAAATGATTCTGTCTCAACAACATGACTGTGAAGAATTGTCTCTACCTTCTGAAGTGTCTACCCTCTGAAGTGTCTACCCTCTGAAGTGTCTACTACCCTCTGAAGTGTCTCCAACCCTCTGAAGTGTGTCTCTACCCTCTGAAGTGTCTCCTACCCTCTGAAGTCTCAACCCTCTGAAGTGTCTCCTACCCTCTGACGTGTCTACCCTCTGAAGTGTCTCCTACCCTCTGAAGTCTCTACCCTCTGAAGTGTTACCCTCTGAAGTGTCTCCACCCCTCTGAAGTGTGTCCTACTCTCTGAAGTGTGTCTCTACCCTCTGAAGTGTCTACTATTCTCTGTCCTAAGTCCACTTAATTTCCAACTATGTCCTCTGGTCCTGCTTTCTGTGCTGCACTGAAAGTATTGGTTCAGGTTAACTATGTCAAGAATGTATTTGCGTAATTATATTGTACTTCATCTTTCCACGCACCATCCCACTTGGACTTGCTGTACACCAGTCTCAGGGTGTCGTAGCTGGGCAGGTAGAATGTGTTCTGGCGCCCTTCTTCTTCCACAGACTTGTGGGGAATTATACTCTCCAGCTGTCCTCTGTCCACACTCCCCAGCCCTATAGCAAACACATCTGGGAATATAGACAAATGAGGGGGTCATGATCAGAGGACTGAAATTAAACTTATTGAGGGAGGGATAAGCTCAACTCCCCAGTAATGTTGTTGAAGCTGACACCCTGGGATCCTTCAAGAAGCTGCTTGATGAGATTTTGGGATCAATAAGCCACTAACAACCAAACGAGCAAGATGGGCCGAATGGCCTCCTCTCGTTTGTAAACTTTCTTACGTTCTTATGTTCTATGCTTTTGAATGAAAAACATAAAATGTGAAAATAATTTCCAACTCTTATCTGTCACATGCTTCCATTCACTATATAGTGTGCATTCAAATATGCAGTTTTGAAAGAAAGACACATGCTCTTTAACTAAACCAGTACCAAATTAAAATACATGTTTGCTGTGACGTGTTTCTTTCAGAACTGCATATTTGAGACCTATGTAGTTCATGGAAGATTTATGGAATCATTTTGTTAGCTACAATTATTTGAACAGTATTACCTATTTGAAAATAAAGAAGTTATAAGAAAGATCATGTTTTACCAAACCAGAATGGCGTGATGCTTACCAAGATTAATGTCTGGATCCGGGATGTGCTTCGCAATCTCTTGCATCATTTTGGAAGGAGCTGGCCCACTGCTAGATTGTTTTGCTATAAAAGACCACATTACAAGAGCAACTAGGCATGGCTGTGAAATGTCAGATGTTAACTAACGTACTCCTGTTAACATTCATGTATTTCAGTCATCCCATTCTTTTTAAACAGCGTTGCTCTCAGAATGAAGTCCGAGTGTCACCAGCAGCCTGTGCCTCTGCAGCACTCTGGTGGATGAAATACATCCGCAGTGTCACAGGGGAAATGTGATATTACTTCCATCCACCAGGGGGGAGTGTTGGAGGAGGATGACAGGTTATCGGCTGGGTGTATCAGACGTACTTCGAGGTTAGATTCTGAGAGCTCTAGCTGTTCTGTTGAGGCAATGTGAATAATCCATTATTATTATTATTATTATTATTATTATTATTATTATTATTATTATTATTATTATTATTATTATTATTATTATTATTATTATTAATCATCTACAAGAGTCCTGTATTAGTGGAATGATAAAAATAACTGGTAGAAAAATCAGAATAATCTTAAAATACAGCGATCTGTGGCAGTGTCATACGAGCAATGCTTAGTGTAGCCTGGCTCTAACAACACTCCCAGTGTTTCAGCTGTTACAGTTTCCAGGTATTTAACCCTGTGATGTGAAACTCACCAATCAGAAATATGGTCCATTTTACACGGTCAGCCTGTGCTCTCTGAATACTCTTCAGTACAGCTTCCAGAGCTCTGTAAATATTAGTTCCATAGTGCTGTGAGAAACCTATCCACAAAGAAACAAGACAAGACCAATTACAGTCAATTACCAATTACAGCAGTCTTCATAATGTGCAGCCAATTCACCTTAGCCATTTAGAGATGGGAGTTAGCAGTCATTTTCCACTTGTAACACACAAAGCTGCATATGAGAGAAAAAAGTTGCCCATCTCTCTCCTTTGAAAGACTAAGAATCTATTACAATATCACATTAACTAATGCACTCATGTTGTTTATAATTCATTTCTGTTTCAGTTCTCACATTCTAGTGATTTTTTAAAGACATTCAAAACACCCCTGTAGCTCTCAGATTCATGTCTACTCTTTACGTGCATTGAGTACACCAGAGTGTAACCATTAACCTGTCCCCCTGCAGCACTCTAATGGATTGAAGAAAAACCTCATTTGTGTTGCAGGGGGGCGGGTTAATGGTTACACTCTGGTGTACTAATGCACGTTGATGTTAGACATACAGTCAAAAAGCAAGGTGATCGCTAACCTGAGTAATCGATAGAGTCAGCCAGTGGATCTGGACGTCTTGTCTTGGGGTTTTTTGTCACATCTATCTTTTCAGCTTTATCGTTATCATAAAAAATCACTTGAATTAAAACATTGGGAGTCCAGATCTGTAACAGAGCGAGCGTGAGCGAGATAAATAATTAGGATTCTTAAATAATTGTATTCTACAAAATGAATACATACAGTGAATAATTAAAATAAGACAACCAGATAATATAATATTATTAAACTTGTACAACCCATCTGTATTTTAAGACAGCAGCATTGTGTCTGGAAGGTGACTCTCTAGCAGTGTATTGTATTACAGTGTCTCTAACGTGTACAGAAACGCATAACATTGCCTTTGCTGTGTCCCGTGTTGTGCGAATCGCAGCGTTACATTTTTAAACAACTCTTTTGAAACTTTTTTCTAGATCACACATCATAGGTCACAAATCAACTTGGCAATACATTTCTCAACATTTATTAGGAAGCATTCGCCAGGAGAGACTAATCTCTTGTAAGGATTGCAGTGTATCAACAGCACGCTTCCTCTGGCAACTAATGGTGGCTTTCTGTTCCCATAATACTGTGAAGTAAAAAGGTTGACAATTTATAACAGGTTTAAAATATTGAGAATCAGGAACTTGTTTTTCTTTACAATACACACAGATTGAGTTACAAGCGACCTGAAACTATGGAGATAGTCTGTTATAAAGAATCTACATTCTAAACAACACCAGCGATTTGTCACGAGGTTCCTGCTAGGGTCTTGGGCTTCAAAGGAATTTAATTGTCACCTGACAATAACGGTGATGCAATTAACAGATGTGATTCCTTTGAAATGCTAAACATGTCCTTCATAGACAGACAGACCAACACCACTTGTGTAGTGAAGAGGTTAACTGTATCAAAAATAGTAACAATGCTGTTTAGTGGATAATGGAAATAGTGCTGCTGGAGATTTTTTCCATCGACTAGCCTGAAGGATTTTTAAACATGGAAATTAAGGATATTTCTGGTTACTCTTCATTTTGTGAACACTGAAAATGCAATACATGAAAAGTACTTCAAGATAAAAACATAAGGAAGTCAGATTATAATCTACATACATACATTGGTTAGAACATTACTAGCATGACCAGGGTTGAGCTTACAGATGAATATGACAATATGTGGAATGACTTCAGGAAATTTTGAAATGGCAGGAACTATGGATCAGAGAACATGGCCAACTCTGTTTATTTTCAAACTGCCCCATCGTGGACCAAAATTTGGAAAGGAGCTGTGCTTTCTGAGGTTCTCTCTTCATCTTTACTTCCCTTGACACACACAAACGCTCTGTAAAAACAGCTTTTGATCTCAGAATCATCTGACTTTCATCACCTCAAACAGCTGACTTTATCTTGCTGGACACCACTATGCTTCTAAGATGGTCAGCGTCTGAAATTCTTTTCTTTGAGGAATCTTTCATTTCCGTGATGCATAGAAATGATAGGATTCAGTTGTTTAAATGGAGTGTGTGATGACATGTGAAATGAAATTGTTTGAACATATTTTCAATTCTTAGTATGATAGAATATATTAATGCTTTCTGAATATTTTGAATATATTTCAGATTTTGATAAAATATATGGTTGGGCAGAGCAGAGCTCTATATAGATTGGCAGGGATGGGGTTAAATTCCCCTACCTGCCTGGGTTTATTGTGTTCAGGTGGCTGGGGTTGATTGGAGTAATTAACGATCAATCAGCACCCAGCCACCTGACATAAAAGGAGGCCTCAGCTTCCCATTAGGGAGAGAAGGGAGCTGAAGAAGCAAGTAGATGGTTGTGCTTGCTGTTTTTGGTTTTGTGTTTTTTTTTAATTTTCTAACCCAATGAAGGCATCGCCCAGCCTGGAAAAAGCCTTTATTTTTGTAGTTTTGCTTTTGTGTTTTGTTATTTGTGTTTAAATATCTTTGTTTCCGCCCTTGTGCTCTTTTATTTTGTGTTTATTTATAATAAAAGTATTATTTTTTTGAACTGCAGTCTGTCACTGGACCTCTATCCACTCGCCAGCCTGTCACAATGGTTAATAATGTTCTGAGCACACTTAACTAATTACCAAATTAGTTATTTAAAAATGCTATGCTAATACTTTTAACCTACCTAGTAACATTGAAAAATAAACAAAAGTAATTTTACTTTTGAACTGAGTTGTCTGATTTTATTTTGGAATGTTAATTAAGCACTATTAAACAAATGGAGGATACTGTTTAAAATATTAAATTAACTATATAAAAGAACATAAAAAAGAATATATTGAATTAAGTTGTTCTTGGTATTTTAATGAAATGTATTTATATTAACTGGTAAAAGGCAGATCATATTTTCTTTTGAGATACTATAATTAATTTAGATACTAACATCTGTGTTTAACTTAATTCACCCTAGATAATGGATATTAAGTTATAAATATCTGTTGCAGCACACCTCTCATTTAAAGCAGAGTATCAGCACTGTTGCAGAAGGGAGCGTGAACTGAATACCCTGCGGTTTAAAAGAAAATGATCTTTCTCCTGGCAAACGCTCCCTATTAAAAGTTGAAAAAGTAATTCCTTAGTTGATTTGCTTATGATGTGTGAATACAAAAATATCAAAATAATCAGAAATCTGCTGTATGTCTTTTTTCTGCGATACGGAATGCCGCAACGGAAGTGGTGCGTTTCTTTAAAACAGTTTAGAAGCATGCTGATCTGTTTACACCATGAACTGACATTCAGAAATCATCCTACATGCATATCACTGCCCAACAAAACATATTCAAATTATATTTTACAGATATCTGTCATTCAGAGTGAGAGAGTCCTAATACTAAAATAGCAGGAAGTCATCCTTCAGAGCAGAATTGTTGTCATTTCTTCTTTCGAAACAAAAGAAAGCAAGGTGTTGTGAAGGGATAGACTGCAGCCGCCTCTCGCCCCTCACCCACCTTGTCAATAGTGCTGTCAATGAATTCCAGCCCCTGCCGAAAGTTATACCAGCCGACAGTGAGCGAGGAATCCAGCAGGAATAAGATGTGGGGAGTCCTGCCACTGAGGGGGTTCAGCTCCCTTTCGTTGGTTTTCTGGTCTGGAATATGCAGAGGGACTGTTAGTTTGTTATATAGGTCTCAAAGATGTGGTTTTGAAATAAACATGATCCTCCGCTTGGTTAATGAAATCGATATTTTAAAACCATGCTTTTACATAGTGATGCACTTCCTTGATAGTTTCCACACCTCTTCAATATATTCTTTTCTGTCATTAAATCAACCAGCTGCTTCCTCTAGTGTTTTTTATTTTTTATGCGCCCCCCCCCCCCCCCCCCCCAATACTGATGCTCATGTAAAAATTCTGGTAAAGTACAAAAGACTTTGGAGGTTGAAAAGTCAATACCAAGCAGTCATATAAATACAGCAGCTATAGCTTGAGACCTCATATTGACCTCAGGGTAGAGTGTCAGCTCTAGGTACGATGCTGATTGTAACGTCTCGTGTAAAATGAAAGCAGGCTCCACACAGGCAGAACTAGAGCTTCACAGGTCAAACAAACAATTAAAGACCACACAAAAGCACAATTAACTGTGCTAGATTCCAGTGTACCTCTCGCTCTCACTGAGACAGCCTCTGTCACTCTATTTATCACAACATTGGAAGAGAGACCAAGATCCCAGCAAAACAAATACAGAGCTAGGAAGGAAATTAAAAGAAGACCAAACCTGTGGTCTTTTCGGGGATACTGCCGGCAGCTTGCAAAGGACCATACGGACAGCTGGAAATAAATCATCTAAATACATGGCTGAAATCGTGGCGCACACAGGAAGGCCGAGCGTCTCAATCTGAATCAACAATGTCAGAGTAAAAAAAAGAAAGAAAGAAAAATGCCAAAACATAACTTTTAACAACGATCTACAGAGAGAATTTCCTTTTCTGAGCAAGAAAAAGTGACAGTGATGTGTTTTGCAAGCACTGTAAAGCAACCTTTTCAGTCGGCCATGGCTGCAAATCAGATATTAATGATCACTTACAAACAAAAAAGCACAAGCGATAGGTTGAATTGAAAAGCAACAGCAGCATTGATAAGTTTTTCTGAAAGGCAGCTCCTGGAGAGAAGGAGTTTAATCGATCTGCTGCTGAAGGAACTTTCGCCTACCATACTGTAAAACACAATCAGAGCTTTAGGTCAATGGACTGTACATCCACAATGATTCAGAAATGAGATGATGAGAAGTTTTACTGTGCTTGCACCAAGACCGAAGCAATAGCCACTAATATATTGGCGCCTCTTGCAATGGAAGAAGTTAAAAGTGACATGAGCAGGACAGGCTTTATATCTGTTGCGATTGATGCTTCAAACAGAAAATAGTTCAAGCTGATACTGATTGTGATTCATTACTTCAAATATGGTGAAGGAGTGAAAGTTAAGATTTTAGAGCTGTCTTTTGTACCTGCTGAAACCTCAGTAATTGGTACTTTTTCTGAGAATCCAGTCAGTGAAGCATGATCATGGTTTATACACAACCAACTTGCACTTTTCAATGACACGATCAAAGCTATGAAAAAACTAAAGGCACATGCAATAGACGTTGCACAAAACTGACAAACTTTAAAGAAAAGATGAGCGATATAAGGGACAGGGTTTAAGGTGAAGAGTCATACCCTACAGGAGGAAGGTACAGCGCAGGAATCGGAATTCTGTTCAGACATTTGAAGAGACCTGCGTTACCTACTTGACTGGTTGGGGAAAGAAGT
>NW_024472201.1:0-8111 GCF_017654505.1 Polyodon spathula | reverse complement strand
TTTGTATTTAGGCACAAGGATTGCACAATCACTCCACGTGCAGATTAAAGTGAGTATTAGGATGGAAGCACGGGGAGCACAGTTAGTTCACGTGCAGATGTACTGAGATTCCAGTTGAATGATTGATTTGGGTGTTCGTTGAGTGGAGAACGGGAGAGAGAAGGGGAAACTAACAATTGCTACGCGTGCTGGAGCACCGACACGATGCTTGTTTGTTCCATCGCCGTTTGTTTTGGATACTGCGCTATTTTTATTTTACAAAGTGTTTTGTTAATTTTTTTTATTTATGAAATCAGTGTATCAGTACCCCAGTCTGCTGTGGGTTTGCTTTCATTCTCTCATAGTGCTGTGTGTTTTGACCTGGCCTGACGTCACTGCTCAAGCCAGCTTGCCACAGTCATGTGACTGGCTGAAAGCATGTCAGCCAATAGGGGAAGCAGCTGATTTGTTATCGACAGGAAAGGAGCCAGTGAAGGGGAGACATTATCTGCAACACTGTCTGAAAGCGTGGCTTACAAAGAGATTCATTTAGCCTTGTGTAGTACCAGAGATCATGCTTTTAAAAGAAAATGTCAAAACTGCACATTTATATAATGTATGTAATAAGAAAATGTATGGAACTATTTTGTAGTTACAATTACTTAATGACAACAGGCCCTGGTCACAAACCAAGGACAAAGTACAATGGTCTATAAGATGGGAATTTTGCCTCAAAGTGAAGCCAAACATGAAATAATTTAATGGAACTACCATACAGGGTCAGTTTGCAAAAATGAATTTGCCTATTTCCACATTCCTATTTTCTACATGCGTGTCGAATCCAATTTCATTTTTTTAGTCTCTGTTACTGCCCCTTTACCTTTTTATGGTGTCTGTTGCAAAGCATCTGTGTTCAGGTGCATTGACTGGGATTCTAGGAGCTGCTCTTCAGTTCTTACCTGCCGTAAGCATGTGTAACACAGGCTAGATCAATACAAGCATCTTTCTAAAAATAAGAGCCAGCTAGTGATCACGTTTACATTAAGTTTCTGTTTTTCCAGCAATTCAGAAATGTGCACTAAATGGTGCTGGCGTATACTAATATAAAGAGTTGATCCAGCCTAAAAATGTCAGTGATGGGAAACTAGAACCGAAGAGCAGCTCCTGGACTCCTAGTTCAAGCACCTTCACACAGACTTTGGATTGGAACTCGGGTGCCATGTTTTAGGATTGAACATTTTAATAACACTGGACACTGTAATTTCTTACTTGCAGAGATTATGCAAAGCCCTTTATTTTAGAAGAACTTCACATGTTTATATATATTTTTTAAATGTAGATGCTTTTACTTTGCTGTTTTTCACCTACAAATCTGTTTTTTCATGATGTGCTTTTGCACTTGATTCTGCAGCTCTGCAGTTTAATGTTTGTTCTATAAAAAGATTTGAAATATCAAAAACAGTGGACATATTGAAGCAGCTTTGAATTGTATTTCACCAGTCATTAAATATGTTAACTGCACTTCATGATTCTTTAGCGTGGCTATGTGCTGTGCTCTACCTTTGAATATTAAGCATGCCTAATTGTAAACGTAATCTATCTACATAATGTTAAAAATGCCCCTTCTCCCTCCCCACATACACTTTTGCCTTAATGACAGCTTTACACCTGCAGGGGCGTTACACAAATAAGAAATGGAGTAGTAATAAGAACCACTCCCGAGTGATTGCAATTTGAAGCTACTATGAAATGGATCCTGCAACAGTGTGCAGTCCCTCTGCAATAATACCTACTATGAAATGGATCCTGCAACAGTGTGCAATCCCTCTGCAATAATACCTACTATGAAATGGATCCTGCAACAGTGTGCAATCCCTCTGCAATAATACCTACTATGAAATGGGTCCTGCAACAGTGTGCAATCCCTCTGCAATAATACCTACTATGAAATGGGTCCTGCAACAGTGTGCAATCCCTCTGCAATAATACCTACTATGAAATGGGTCCTGCAACAGTATGCAATCCCTCTGCAATAATACCTACTATGAAATGGATCCTGCAACAGTGTGCAATCCCTCTGCAATAATACCTACTATGAAATGGATTCTGCAACAGTGTGCAATCCCTCTGCAATAATACCTACTATGAAATGGGTCCTGCAACAGTGTGCAATCCCTCTGCAATAATACCTACTATGAAATGGATCCTGCAACATTGTGCAATCCCTCTGCAGTAATACCTAATATGAAATAGAGTTGCTGTCTTGTAATTTCATGGCCTCCAAATGTTTTCTGTTGCTGCAGTCAAATCCCAATTTGGAGGGGATTATAACCTAATCAAGAAAAAACCCAGGAAAGCAAACTTCTTATTCATCTTTTATAGCACGGTAATGAACAGCCAGTCACTGCCTAATTAAAACAACAAACTCATTAAAATGGCTTAAGAAAATTGCAGTAGTGAATCTGGTATGCAAAATAAACCGTTGGACTATTTGTCACACTGTTAACAAAATCTATTATCGTAGCTCCCCTTATAAAAGCTTCTCTAGTAAAATCATAGCTACATTTAAAGGACAGTGAAAGCATGGTAAAGCTTCGTAAAGCCCAGAGATGTATGGTGAAGCATATTAAAAACATGCACATTGTAAATGATTGGAAATGCATAGTGTAGGCATGGGAAACTGCAACATGATTTTTATAAAGGAAACACTAATAACACTGCTTTATAAAGGAAACACCAATAACACTGCTTTATAAAGGAAACACCAATAACACTGCTTTATAAATGAAACACCAGTAACACTGCTTTATAAAGGAAACACCAGTAACACTGCTTCATAAAGGAAACGCCAATAAAGCTGCTTTATAAAGGAAACACCAATAGCCTTGCTTCATAAAGGAAACACCAATAAAGCTGCTTTTATAAAGGAAACACCAATAGCATTGCTTTTTGGTACCTAATCACTGTGTGTACTATATGACTCTACACAATGTAAATGTAGAGTTACTATACTGACAGAATTGTTTTGATAAGCATGTCGACTAGAAGTCTTTCTCAGTGTTTTCAACTGTGGTATGAATTTTGGTTAACATGGTAAAGTGCACTCTTAAATAATCTCGAACCCAAGTGTCATTCATGGTATTAGGGTTATTTCATCACATCCTTGAAACGTATGTAAAGTTTGAGCTCAGCACGGTTCAGAGCAATATCTAGTAAAGACAATTACAAAATGCTTCTAGTTAGTTCCCCACGGGGTCTTTTTGCATCGTTAAGACTACAGGTGAGAGAGTGAGACTAATTAGATTATTAGTCTTCAACACTGTGCAAACCCTGTAATGAAAAAAAACAAGAACACATCAGACTCGTTGCATGTTGTTAGCACACACCTGTCAGCAGCAAAGCTCACACAGGTGTTGAAAACAATAATCTAATTAGTCTCACTGTCAAACTCTCTCAGTGAAAAGGAATGGATGTCTCAGGTAAGTGCTGGAGGAAGTTAATATCACTGGAAAGGAATGGATGTCTCAGGTAAGTGATGGAGGAAGTTAATATCACTGGAAAGGAATGGATGTCTCAGGTAAGTGATGGAGGTTGTTAATATCACTGGAAAGGAATGGATGTCTCAGGTAAGTGAAGGAGGAAGTTAATATCACTGGAAAGGAATGGATGTCTCAGGTAAGTAAACTAGGCTGGGTTGACTGAGGGATGGAGGGGAGTGGTGCTGGGACTCCGGCATTACAATGTAGCCTTCTGAGGTGTTGTGGGCTAGTCGATGAAACGACGGGAGGTGCCCACCCTACCTGGAGGAAAAGTGCTGACCATTGATATTGCTATGAACATTGCTGAGATAAACATTTTAAAATAAATATCAAGGCTGTCATTAAAACAGAAACATGAATTGGGAACTGAATACTGTGAATGAGACACAGGTGAGATAATGATTTCATTCCAGTCACACTATTACTGTGAATGATTCACAGGTGAGATAATGATTTCATTCCAGTCACACTATTTATTATATCTTTAATGGTCCCAATAAGTGAAATTGTGCTTGCATGTACCAGAGTTTAATTGTAGGTCCATTATTGCAAAGTCCTCTCAGTCAAGTGCAGTTTATTCGATCATACAGAGGGCCACAGTGTCTGATTTCTGCCAGAAGGTGGCAGTAGAGATGTGCGTCTACATCTGCAAGCAGGCAAAGGATATTGTGGAGGAAGGATACAGGTTGTGAAGTTACTGCTAAAAAACACTCTGTCCCTAGTGCAGAAAGCAAGGGGGAAACGAATGTGTGCGGACCAACATGGAGATGCTGTGTACTGAAGAATAAAGAAACAGTGACCTGTAAAGGGTGCATAGGGTCCTGGTGCCAGGCTGTCAATCTCGGCTGTGACACTAACAAGGGCTGCATGCGTAGAATCAGCAGTGATTGGGTCACCTCAGTGCAGCGACCCCTCACTACAGAACCACAGTGTTGCCTGTTTTACCACAATAAATATATTGGTATCCGTGAATAGATAAGCATCTCCTCTTCAAATATTTGCTAATGGTTTTATAGAGCAAGCAGGCTGGTGCAGTACAGAAACCAGGACCAGTGGACACGTTGGAAATGATGTGGGATTGAGACACTTCCTCACACAGGGGGTAGTGAATGGGCTTCCTAGTCTTGTTGTTGATGTTGAATCACTGGGATCCTTTAAGACCCAGCTTGACAAGGTTCTGAGATCAAGCAGCTGCTCAGAACCTGCTACTAGCCTCCTATCATGTGTTCTTCTGTTCTCATGTCTGATCTGCAATCCGACTAAGTGACCTGCAGCAAAGGAACTGGGATACAGAAGTCTGTTTAAATATGTATCCTCAGCACAAAGGGCAGTGGCAGTAATAATGGCTATACAGCTCAACCATGTAATATTAAGGGAAATGTAAAAATAAACCATTCAAATGACAAACTACCCTAAAACCTGTCATATATAAATAAAAGCAACAGCAATAAATGATTAGATTGTAAGATATTTAGCAAGAGCAGTTGACACAATTATTATTTGTGTGTTTGTCTTCACAACATTCTTTTAAGCACAAATGTAAATATATTCTTTTAATTTTGTAATATTTTTTGTAATTCGTATTTGTATTAATACAATAACTATAAAAAGATGCATTATAAAGGGGAGTAAAACGTATCTGCAATTTTTCCATGGGAAACAAGCTTTAGTCTAAGTGTCATAATGGAAATGATTTGAAAACAAAAAACTGCAAAAGCTCTGCTCTTTTTCTTCATGGGTCTTTAATGAGTCAGTAGCATGATAGTCCACCAGAGGGCAGTGTGCTCTTATAGTGTTTTTCTGAACTATAAAATAGCCAACCTTTTTGGACCTCACTAATACAGAAGATAAACAAACAACAAACACTCTGCAGTAAAGTAGTAGACCACTCAATCTGCACCTGACGTTTTTTGGCACTTTGATTCCAGAATCTTAAACCAGATGGAGACACAGACATTGATTACAGTTCAGGTATTATGCAGTGTGGCCTGGTGGTTAGAGCTGAGTGATTCAGAGGCAGTGTGGTTTAGTGGTTAGAGCTGAGAGACTGAGAGGGAGGCAGTGTGGTATAATGGTTAGAGATGAGTGACAGAGGGAGGCAGTGTGGTTTAGAGGTTAGAGCTAAGAGACTGGGAGGGAGGCAGCGCGGTGTAGTGGTTAGAGTTGAAAGACTGGGAGGGAGGCAGTTTGGGAGGGCAGCAGTGTGGCTTAGAGCTTATAAGTAGCGTAGATAGTGTAGTTCTACTGGGATTGTACTCTTCTGAGTTATGAGGGCTGTGTCGACGTGCCTCTGATGTGTCAGGAATAATGTGAGTTACTAGGGAGCTAAATAATACAACCTGGCTCTGTGACATTTATGTTATAAATTGGAACTGTGCAACTATGTGTGGCCTGAAGCATTTGGCTGTTAAAATGAATCTGATGTTTCCTTCTCAAATCTGTGTCTTGACTCTCTAGTGCCTTCTGACCCTTAACAAAAAAGTAACCCATTTGCACTGTCCTGTGAGTAAGAACGATAATGCACAGTCCCGAGTGTAAGAAAGATAATGCACACTTGCATGATTCAAGAGGATAGTTAGTAAGAGACAGAGGTGGCACTAATGTGTCCGTGGAGAGGGGAAGACTTGTTGCCTCTGCAGGGAATTGAGATGGCTCCATTAGTCTGTTTGGAATCGTTTACAACTTTCCACCTTAATCGCTGAGCTGACTGAAGTTCTCTAGCAACCAGAGGATCTGAAGTGCACTTTGCTTCTTCCAGTGCAGGTTGGACATTTCAAATGAAATCTGTTAAAGCCACTTTGCAATACAAGCAAGGCTGAAGTCCGCTGCAGAGGTAGATTGATGGGTGAAGGCTGTTGACATTTCTTTTCTGAGTAAACATTTTATGATTAAAGGGTTTGTAGCTAACAGCTAGTTCCATACATTTTCAGCACCGCGCATATCCATTTTATATCGACCGGCTGCTTCTCTTAATGATGGGTACGGTGCTTTGACCCTGAAGACAGACAGGGGTGAAATGACCTAGGAAGTAAAGCAATAACAGTGCCATTATCTAAAAAAAAAAAAAAAAAAACATTCTCCCAGAAGCAAGTCACATTGTAGAGTGAAATGTATTGGTAATCATAAGAAAGAAAATATGTTGGTAATGTTAAACCAGCTTGTCTGAGGTGGCTTTGGCATAATTAGAGTGCTAAGGCAACTCCACTTGGCCTTAGGCTTAGACTGAAAGATACAGCATGTGCTGGAAAGTATGTGGAAGGAGAAATATGGTAAACAATTACCACAGTAACGTTGTAGGCTGGGCTGGTTGCACCTGAGTGGAACAGCAGCTGAATAACTGATTTATATGATGATTAGTTAGATAACTGAAACAAACTGTAGTTGTGTAAGCTCTGAGCCTACTAGAGTATAAATATCACGCATAGAGGTCACAGACAGAGAAGCTCCCAATACCTCCAGATCATCAGGACCATCGGTTTAGTGCCTGAGGCTGCCTCCCAGGGGTTCAGGTAATCTGATCAATTGCCTGTCTCTCTTAATACTAGTGGCATGTATTGTATTGTATTGTACCTGGGCAGTGTGATGGGCCTGTCTTAGGTTGTCAGATCTTTAAATGTCCGATCATACCCGTCCTGGACTTTGTCACCTGCATTCTACCCAGTCTAGCAAAAGTAATTATCTTCTTAGATAGACGATATTCTTACCCTTCTGTTTAATCTGACACTTTTGGTAACAGAACATAACAAGAGTGGCCATTAGTGTGAGAACTGACAGACATACTCCTTCCCTGAATATCCTCAATGTCAGGTAGATGCGCCAAAATCATATTTAATGCATAATCATCCAATCTAATTACTAATATTTTAAGTGGGATCCAAATGATTTCCTGATCATCCGGAAACATGGTGTGTTTTATCCTTGTGCAAAAATGAAATAATTAAACATCAGATGAGGTTTAATTCTTATCATTCATAATCTGTTTTTGTAACTGTTAATACACAACTTATTATATCTGATAGGTTGTATGTTAGTATACCTCCTGCTTCAACCTTCTCCACATTCATACCACAAGTTTAATTATTACCAGTCCCAGTGTTACTCCAGCCACAGGTGCATTCAGTTCTTTCTACTGATTCCCACCCCTCTCACACATCCATCCTCTCTAATAACACTCATCCAAATACCATCTTTCTTTACTATTAAACTATTCTTTACTATATAAACGTTACAGACCCATTTCCTTTAATATCCCCATGTTAATTACATTACCAGTTCTATTATGCAGATCAGAATCTCTTAAAAACTGGAGCTGGAATTACAGAAATTATCACTGTAAGCTCAGTAAGTGCTAAAATAGTCCATGCATGTGCAATCATCTGTTTGTAACACATTGGGAGCAATTCCTTTTCTCCATACTTAGTTCCACAAAATTCAGTTATATCTTGTGCTATTCTCTGATACAATGCCCACAGATGTGTTAATTCTGCATAACACACTATTGCTAACCTACTGTTACAAATAACATTGCTGTTAATTTCCCTGCATTCATTCTAGACATATTCAACTCTACAGTAAATCATTCAAATTCCACAT
>NW_024472200.1:0-25000 GCF_017654505.1 Polyodon spathula | reverse complement strand
AAAAGAAACATTACAACAGCACACAAAGGTCTTGCATATGGGCCACACACCATCAATATCTGTATGGACATTTGTGAAGGCAACATGTGTCTAGGGCAGGAAAAACTAAAACGTTGGAGAAAAAGTGTACTTGGAAACAGCAGCACAGGTTGACTTGACATGGTATAACTCACAACAAACTTCCTTATGACAACTGTAAGACTATAAGCCTGCCAGTGTCAAATCAAAAACACCTTCACTGACCTGGCCACATAACTGTTTGCAGACAATGCTGCACAAATGAAAACCAACTTGAGAGACTTCAAAATGCATTACAAACATCCCTTTAAGAAATCAGAGAAATCTACAGGAGTTATTTACAACTAATATTAACAAAAAGAGTACCCTCAACTGTACATATACAGCAAGGCTGTAGTGTTCTGATATATGTTTGGAACCACGCGTGTGTTCTACAATGTTCTTTATCGGCTCGGCAAATTTTATTAGAGGTATCACACTGACACTGCAAATTAATTATACTAATTATATTTAAACATGAAATTCTTAAACTCAGTGAACCAACTCAGGGTTGGTTAATGCATCAACTTTGCCTACATGAAGCTTCTTCCAGACCTCACAGTTCACCCCAAAGGACACATACCTGCTCCTTTTCAGATTTGACACGTTCCAGTTCTGTTTTCAAACTAGAAAAGGAGGCTGTGAAAAATGGAAAAAGATATTCATTATGTAAGTCTCAATCTCTCCTGAATGTAACAATGTTTTAGCTTCTGCCTTGCATTGGGTTGCTATATAATCTCTGCCTATGCCAATTGCATTCTTATCCTTGGGTGTTTATCAGTCTGACTTAAACCAATCAGAGATGTTTTTTATTGATGCAGAAGAATTATTTTGATTATCTGTTTGATTTGTAATATTTAATACAATCACTGTCACCGACAGTGAAGCCAAGGTGCATGTTACAGAAGTAAATAATCCTGGTCATTGCGCAGATCGGTCTTTTCAAGAGCAGGATGTGGAATTAATTGAGTAAAAATACAAAAAGCAAATAGAATGCATGACCTAAAACCCCAATATCGCTATTAGACGCATTGGCCATACTTCACTTTAACCCTCCTCTATATAACCTCAAACATATTTTAGTATTGTCCAAATTTCACAAAAATTATTCAGTAAAGAAAAAAGGGGGAAGGAGGATGGGATATAAGTGTGTGGAGTTCATCATTCTACAAAGAAACCATATCACAGGTAATCTTCATCTTCTTGCCTTGTATGATGAACTCCACACAGCGTGAACTCTACCAAAGGAAACAGATAAAGGGTGGCAGGTCAGATATTAGTGGAAGAAGCCACAGACACCACAGAGTGAGTAAAGGTAGGCTGAGAGCAAGACACATTTAAATTGTAATGTTCTGTAAAGGTCTCAAAAGAGGCCCAGGTAGCAGCATTGCAGATGTCCTGGATTGGAGTGGATTTGAATTTTGCCCAAGCAGTAGCCACTCCTCTTACTGAATGGGCTTTGATAGGTCCTGGAACAGGTTTTTTTATCAAGTTTATAACAAAAGGATGAAGAGCGGGTTCTTTCAGACCGTGGCACTGGGGACGAAAGAGCACTTCCCTTTTGTGTCTGTGTGTCCGACATGTCAACACACATTAGACACACAAGATGGGCCGAATGGCCTCCTCTCATTTGTAAACTTTCTTATACACTTCTAACACAAGAAGGTGAAAGTGGGGAACAACACAGAACAAACAGAAGGCATGTGTATGACACATTAATATAAACAGAAAAGAAACTTATTAGAAGGAGAAAAAGAAACCAAAAGTACTATAACTTTTTCAAACGAATGAAGCACAATTATAACTATGTCTGGACCAAAGAATACACAGATGTAATTTGGACAAGAATGCTAAAGGATGTGGTGGGTTATATAGAGGGGGGACACTACTTTGCCGCCAAAAAAGATTATATCAAGGATCTCTGGGAAAGAGATTTTTTTCTCCTGACCCGAGCAACATGGAGACTGGGAGTTCACTCTGCGTGTCGAGTTCATCATACAAGGTAAGAAATAAAAATAAGAAAAGGCCACCATTCAATATGAAAAAGAGACGTCTGAAGAGGAAAGTAGACACTAAGTAAATATAGGAGTGAAATGTACTGTAATGTTTATTCTGCCTGAATCATCTGAGCAACCATCACTGGTGTCAGTTAATACCCTTTGGATTGTCAATCTGGTCCGAATTATTGCCCACAAAGTCCCTTGTGTTTCACTCTGGTTTGCAGATGTTTTTGCGACAATTCTTGTAATTTCTTTCTCCAAACCCACACACTGGATAAAAATCAGACTCATGATAAAAGATGACTGTATCTCAGAAGTCAGGGGTTGATGCAGCAGATGCAAACACGGTTATTTTTGTAGGACATTGTTCTTCTCGCAGCTCTCCTACACCCATGTTGTTAGGATCATGTTTTATGTTGAAATGGATAATGGTGGCATTTGAGCTTTGGAAGCAGACCACATGCCACCTTATTATTTCCTGTTAGAACTAATAATTATTCTGGATACAGAATGCAGTGGCTAAACTGATCACAAAATCCCATTGTTGGGTGCCACTTTCTTTAGAGCAAGTTGTTTGCTAACATATTCACAGGCTTAAAATACAACAACTTGTTAAGATATTAAAAAGTTATGCTAATACAAGACTTAATGTTTGTGCTCACTTGTTTGTTGCCTCATTCTACTGAGTGGTCTATGCAGCTGATGACAGCACCTTTAATTGTGTACTATTTTACTATGGGGAAATAACATGCTCTAGCTTGAATGTTTGATACAGCTGCGATGCTTGGTTGCCAATGCAAACTACATGCTTGATCTCAGAACACAAAAATGTGTGGGGTCATCTTTGATTCTGATCTATCACTGGAGGCATATTACGGAAGTTACCTTTTTACCATTTGAGAAATATAACCAAACTTAAACCAATTATTTCTGTATCTGATGCTGAAAGACTAATGCATGCCTTTGTTTAATCACTGCAAGGGCTTCTGCCTAAAACCAAGTAAATGGTGCCATTGGAGGAGCAGTGCTTTAAGTGTGTCAGAGGTGCTGCTATGAAAAGAAAGGCATCTTCTGCTACAGTGAAAACACACATAGCCTAAACTAGCATCACGGCCAGCGCTTGCTTCATACCTTCCAGAATGTCTGAATGGCAGCCATCAACGAAGGAAATGAAAAAGAAAAAAAGACAGATATAAGAGAACAGAAAAAGAAAACAAGTGTAGAAAAACAAGGCTTTAAAATAGGGTTGTCAAGCGAAATTTTTTAACCTCAGTTAATCTTGTTTTTTTTAATATAATTTTTTTTTTGCAATTTTTTTACCCCGGTTTTCTCCCCAATTTAGTGTGCCCAATTATTATCTGTATCCTCAGCTGTGGATCCACGGCGAGGCCACCAGACCTATAGTGTCAGAGGACAACACAGGTCTGGAGGCTCCACTGCAGAACCACAGACGCCCTATTGGCCACAGGGGTCGCTGATGCACGGTGAGCTGTGGATTCCCCTGCCAGCGCTCGGCCAATTGTGCGCCACCCCCTAGGAACTCCCGGTCAAGGTTGGCTCAAACCTGCGATCCCCAGGCTATAGGGCACATCCTGCACTCCACGTGGAGCGCCTTTACTTGATGCGCCACTCGGAAGCACATTTAATTGATACAATTACTGCATCCATCTCCTTCAATTTTGTTTTACTACTGACACTTTATTATTATTATTATTATTATTATTATTATTATTATTATTATTATTATTATTATTATACATCATCCAAAAAACAGCACATCATAAAAACCCTGTTTTCTTATTTCTGGATTCACTTTGTTGGCCCCTCTTTATGGTTTTATATTTATTAACACAGAATTATACAGAAACACTCCAGCACTTGCTGTTAAATAGTTTGAACCAACTGCTCAATCACAAAGGAGTCAGTTAATTACTCACCTGACTGCATTTCAAATTAAACTGTGTATTTTTCCAGTTTCCTTTAACCCTTTTGCTCCGGTGAACATTTAACCTGTTTGAGGTCTGACTGACATAACGTGACTTTCGGCTTGTGTATCAGAACAAATATCCACCGAAATATGCCGTATTATACCTTACTAAACAGCAAAGAATCTGAAGATTATCAAGAGAATATCACTCTATGATGAAATATACCCCACGATTACCTACTTTGAATGTAAAAAAAAACGTTATTTGCAGAAGTTACCGATCCTGTATAACCAAATCACACTCTTTGATCATAAGATGCGGGGCTGCTGGTTATTCCTACAGTCAACAAAATCACCACGGGAGGAAGAGCTTTTTCATGCAGAGCTCCGAAATTAAGGAATGTCCTCCCTTCTTCAGTCACCGAAGCTGGGACTGTTACAGTT
This sequence comes from Polyodon spathula, assembly GCF_017654505.1. Lineage (NCBI taxonomy): Eukaryota > Metazoa > Chordata > Actinopteri > Acipenseriformes > Polyodontidae > Polyodon > Polyodon spathula. The sequence goes on along the minus strand of NW_024472200.1, from coordinate 20,572 downwards.
TTTAAGTCAAGACTGAAAACATACTTTTATAAAACAGCTTTCTTATCTTAGTGGGTTCTAAAGAAACTACATACATGAGAATGTAAGTCCTTAAAGATTAGAGACTTGCATCACTGTTACATGCTACAGATGTACCGAGCGAGATAATAAAGAGATGTACCAAGCGAGATAACAAACAGATGTATTGAGCTAGATAAGCAGATATACTGAGCTAGATTTTTAAAAAAAACTTCCATGTAAACCCTTGTGTCATCTTATTTGAAGTTTACTAAACCACTTCTAATGTGTTTTACACCTCACCAATTTCCTCTTTGCAACTGTCGATCTCCAGCTGCAGTGTCTCCTCCAGGTTCTCTTTGAGACACTGCTCCGCCTGTATCTGCTCCTTCAGAAACAGAATCTCTGCCTTCAGCTTCTCCTCCAGGTGGTCGGCTTCAGTCCGCACACACACTATGTCCTCCCGGTACCGCAGAACCAGGGCCTGCAGCTCCTGACCAGGGACACAGGACACTTCACTGCTTTATGTGCAACATGTTACAGCAATTCAATGTATGGCAGCATGTGTTACAATATTAAAGTGTAGCTAACAAAACAGTTTTATACATTTTCTCCACAATGCAGATCCATGCATTATGTAGACCTCAACTATGCAGTTTTGAAAGAAACATGTTATAGCAAACACACACACATACATAGAGAGAGAGAGAGATAGAGGGAGACATGTTTTTTTAAAACTGCACTTATATAGATTTCATAAAGAATTTTATTAATATTAAATATTAATATGGTAGACCAAACACTAGAGCTATAATAACTTTTATCACCACACTACAATTAAGTTTTGATTTGATTAATCACAAACCTGTATTTATCTGAATGAAATTAAACTGCCTGAATGCAAAGACGCCCATAGTGATTTATAAGGTGGAATCAGACTAGCTGCAAGATTCTGAACCAGACATCTACCACAAGCTGCAGGATTCTGAATACCAATAGCATGGGTATCTTTGGGGTCTATAGCAGCACTGCAGTTTAGCACACCATTTACCATTTGCACATGGTGTAATAACACATATTGAAAGCTTAGTTTAGCCTTGTAAAGCATATATAAATGCACTGTATGGTAAAGCATATATAAAAAATGAAAAAGGTAAATGCATAGTACAACCATGGGGAAACTGCAAAATGGCTGTGCTAATTTCCCCATGGTAAACGTTTTGGGCAACAGTAATGATACTGGCAACACGAATGCTTTCCAATAAGTGCCTGTCCACCAAATCAGATTGGTCGTTCAACAAATGCTATTTAGATAATGCGCATACTTCCTGTGGGACCATGTCATTTAAGCTACAATATTTGGGGTCTTTATTAATTCACAAGTAGGCACTCAGCTGGCAGGTGCTTCTGTGACCAATACCTCGGCTGCAGTGGGCACGGTGAAGTTCTCTTGTTGTTGCATGGTTAGGTGAAGCCGGTGCTTTCCCTGCAGACTCTCATTGTCCCGCTGCAGCCTGGTCAGCTCCTCCGCCACCTGCTCCCGAGACTGCATCAGCAACGCCTGTATGGACAAGACACCAGAACCACAACAAGGCAGCAACTAATCAGAAAGGAACAGTCTTATTGGCAAAGCAAGGAAGAAGTGTGCTTCTAAAAGTGTGTTCTGCTGCACTACAGTAAAAATGTAAAGTTGATTAGGTATTTATAACCACATAACATTGAGTTCTCTCATTGCATTTGTATTTTAAAGTGATTGTAGCCAACAAATAATTCCACTACACTTACAGGGTGGGGACCATTTCGTTATATAGGTCTCAAATGTGCAGTTTTGAAAGAAACACATCATAGCAAATACGGATTTTCATTTTAAAACATAATGGTACTGCACATCTCTATTTTGCAATGTTTCAGTTAGTGTTGCCCTTGCTTGGGCACCTGGAGGGCGAAATTGTGCCCACCCCTTCAATGTCTTCTTTCTAGACAGCTGCTTCCCCTACTGACTGCCTTGCTTTCAGTCAGTCAGGCTTTGACTGAAGACGATGCTGAGGTGAAATGACCAAGGAAGTGACAGTATAACAGATTGCTAGCAAAAAAGGCTGAGAAAATTGAAACTTCCATTAATCTAAAGTAGGAACACATGATATATTTTAAAATGCAAATACACATTTGATATACGATGTGTTTCTTTCAAAACTGCACATTTAATCCCTGGAGCCAGCATCACTGCCGTTGTGTGCGCTGATAGCGAGGGAGGCACAAACTGGCTGATCCCTGGAGCTGGCATTGCACTTCAGCCATGAACACCGTGCCAATAGGAAATCTACCCTACCTGGCAGAGGAAAAGCACTGGAGGCTCATATCTCACTTCAAGGTATGCAGGTGTTGCAGTGAAGCTACGTCTTGCTTGGTCCTCACCACTACTATCTCATTTTATCTTGATGAAAGTGCAGTGCAATATTAGCATGAAGTAAATAACAGCTACTCTAGTGCAATAAAAACCATGGAAGTGCAAAACAGGCATAGAATTATAGAATTATTTTATTAACTAGAACTACTTTAACAATCAGCCACTGTTTAACCCTATTTGTTGGGGATCATACAATGTAACAAAATTACAACTTCCCAACATCAATGTGAACCAATGACTTGTTTAAAAGAAACCACACATATATTTTGTACGTTCCACATGTTTACAACCTATATTTGTAACATTATATTTATAATGAGACCTTTCATTGTCAGTACGTTAGGAGAAACAATAAGATGGTAAGCCATCTAGTCAAAATAATTGGTTCATTTAAAAGCAGGAACTGTATAATCAGAACCCTCAGGTCTCAGCCTGCAGCGCCTCGCTAGAATAGTAGAGGGGTAAGGGTTTAAACAGAAAACAAACATCATAAAACACCACAGTATTTTACTTTCTTGCTTGATTTTCACCATTTATAATATCTTAATGCATCATAAATCACTGTAATGTAATACTGTATATGAAAATCTATTTAAAATGTGATCTCTATAATTAAGTTTTTTTTTCATTGAAAATGTGTATGATAGTTTAATCGGTACATGACTTGTTTTAACGTAGATTTAAACATACATGTACAGCGTTAATGGGAACTGTACTTCAATGTGGGAAGCGTGTCCATGCATTTGTATTGTTTTTAAGGCTGCTTAAATGACATCCCATTATTAGAGCAGTGGAGAGGGCTCTCTGATTACATTGTGGAAAGTCTTGCAATGGAACGGCAGGCTTACCATCTGCTCCTGTGCTCTCCTCTTAGCCTGAGAGAAAGCCTGCTGTAAGGTACTGAGCAGAGTCTCGGACTCCTGGACATTCTGCATCAATGTGGAGACCTGCAGTCCAATCACAGCAAACATGACACCTGTTTTATTCCATTCCTCCCTGGTTTTGTTTAAGTGCAATTGACTACAACTAAAATGATTTGTTTTTAGTTATTTACAGAGACATCACAATCAACACTACTGCAAACAAAAACAAAGCACCAAATGACCATGGGATGGTTCATCAGATAAGCATTTCTTAAAAGCCCAGGTTCATTAGCCCAGAATACATACAGGTTGATTCTAGTAGGTCACCATAACATACATACAGAAACTTCCACTCCATCTCAACTGGTTTTCAACAACTTTTTTTTTATAGTTGTTTTAGGGATGCTAATGAAAAATTGACAATTTGAAAAAAAAATACAATTCAGTTTCACATTTCTTAATTTCTGTTGCTTATAATTTGTCTCAGGTTGCTGTTTTTTTCTGCAAATATTTTTCTAATCCTCCCTAACATATACATGCAGTTTTTTTTTTTTTTTTTTTTTTAAAGGATGCATGTTGTGTTTTTCTTACCATGCAGTCACTTGAAGCTTTACAATGGCACAGTTGAGTGATGCTAAAACAGTACGGTATGCAAATGTAACATTTTACTTTACTACTAGATTGAAAATATTTGAAGTTGAAAAGAAAGCAAAAAAGGTAAAAGGTATTTCTATCACCTGAACTGAAGGTTTAAAAAAACAATGTGTAAAACAACGAACAGATTGCGTGTCATCACCTTGGTGGTGGTTTCCTCGTTGCCCTGCTTCACACACTCCTCCAGCTCCTGCTTGTCCTTCAGTGTGCGCTCCAGTTGGTCGTTGGCCTGTCGCAGCATTACCTGTAGCTTCTTCACCTGAGAGTGAGCAGGAGAGTGTGTTTATTTCTCCAGTCCTATCTCCAATTATCTTGAAAGACACAGTTCCACTGACAACAGTGACATCAAACCTGCCCATCCTTCATTTCCTAATGCGTGCTGTGCACTACGTTCACATGCACAGGGAACTGATCCTGGTGCGATTGTTTTGAACCCAAAATCAGATGTACAGAGTTTACATACCACACTCAAATCGGGTTGAGGGAATCAATTAAACCCCCACCAGATTTCAGACCTAACAGGTTAAAATGCAGAATATACAGAGGTTTTGGGATCCGGTTTCTCAAATATGCAGCTTGAATCCAATTAGGGCTTTGGAACATTTATGGTGAAAGGCGCTGTGCAAATGCAATTTGTTCTTGTAAATCAGAACATGCCCTGAATGATTCTGCCAGATGAAACATGACTCTGACAAATGACTATAAATACAGATTCTGATACTCTTTTAAGTTGTGCTAAAGAATGTAAATAATGGATAAATTGCTCTTCCTCACAGGGTTTAAGGAATTATTTACTTTCTCTTTTCCAGCAGTCTGCCTTCCTTGCTGTCTTGTTATGGTACGAGTTCCATCACTGCCCAAACCACAGAATTGTAGAACTATTCCTCTATGTTTGTGTCACCAGACCCAAACATTGCGTTTCCCACTTACCAAAACAAAGCTAACTGTCGTAAACCAAACTGAAGCACAAGAAAAAAAAACTGAACTAAAAATGTGTACATTTTCTCTTTCAAGTGAATTCAAATTTTTTAAAAAAGCATAAAGATTACTGTGAAATAATCAAACAAGTATAACAAAACCTTGTATCCCTTCTATGTCTAAGTAAGAGATCCAAGCACATTTCTGTGGCAATTAGCACAGTGTTGTCATGAGTGATGAGTGTGGCAAGTAGCTGTATTAGTCAGTCTCTTCTGAGTCATGCAATTGCAAAGCCATGACTTAAGCCTTCGAAAAGCACTGAAGCTCTGCTCTGCTCAGATCAGAGCCTGGATCCAGGAGCAGATCCCTTTGGTACACCCAGCCCGAGGCAGCGTTGAGTGCTAGAACAAGCGTGGCATAATGCAGACTTAATGCGAGGGTTGAGAATTGCCCTTAAATATTTCTAGAAACGTTGTGGTTTCCCCACAATTAAAATACTAAAGACATACAGTTTTGCTATTAAAACTATTCCATTCACTTAATATATGCAGCTGTACCCTCAAACCGCAGTGTATCGATGATAATATAAATAGCACCAAGATCCAGACAATGAGTTTCAAACGTTAAACGTGTTCCTGTTTACAGGTAAGAACTTTACTATGATGAATACGATAATGTTCGTTATAGTAATTGTTTGTTTATTAGTTAAAAAAAATGTTTAGTAAAATGTGACCAAGAGTGAGTTTTAGAACACTGATAAACAGAGATGTGAGAGTCTGTGCGATGTATTTAAACACGCAAAATAATTTAGAATCAATAATAAATCGTGATTAATTTGGTATAATAATTGTGTAAAAAGTTATTGGTAATTGTGACAGAGAGAGAATGAATTCTAGTCAACAATCTCCCTCCCGACCTGTGAGGGTGCTGTATAACAAGAACAGTGTGCCCCAGACTGGATGGTTTGGCAGTTCATTCCAGGTTCAGTCGGAAGCCGGCCAACCAAGAACCAAAGTCATCACTTAATGCAGTAATCAATGTGTCAATCATGGATGACGTGATTGTACTCGCTACCAAAGGGGGCGGGACTGAAGGTATATCAGGGCATGTGGCTGAGCGATCTGGTTACACAAAGACCTCCAAGGTTAAACCTGCGTACTAACCGTGAGGGTTTTGTTTGCTTTGTCCTGTCTAGTAACTGTTGTATCTGTCATTGTTAGACGGCTAAACTATCCAGTAGCTGTTGCTAAGAGGCAAGTTTCCAAACCCGGACTTCACATCCCTCCTGTGCACATTATTAAATGAAGTTACAGACGGGAATTACAAGCTACTGTACTCTGCTCACCAAGATTCACATTTTGTTATCTTGCTGTTAAATCGTTAATGTTATTTCCCAACCCAGGGGAAAAAAATAAATAAAAATAATCAAATATGTTAGTTATCTATCACACAGCATGTTGACATCGCTTTTTCCAGTTCTTTAATGTGATTAATAAAATGTACTGGTAATTTTATTTTAAATGTATGGTGTTTGCTTGTAACTTAGAGTACGAGTGCAGCAACAGCCTCTGGTCAAAACCATCAGCCCAGTGTAGATACCATTTACATCCTCGCTATGTGGTCTTCATTGTACGATTAAATACCGATTAAAAAAAAAAAAAAAATCAAACTGCTGCTGATGTTTGCTCGTCAGCTTTATGCAACGAGCACGGCAAAGCAAAATTGATTATTATTATTATTAGTGCTAGTAGTGACAAACACTGTAATAATAAAGAAAATCAAAGAATAAAACAGTACTAAAATTAAACTTCCTAACTTACTCCAGCAGCTTATATTGTTCATTTTGGATTGTGCTTTTACTACAGCGAATAAAAGGCTTTGGACTGACTTATAAGCTTAATGCACGACACTTGCACATTTTTATATATAATGCATGCACATTTGTATTTCATTTTTGTTATCTTTCATCTCCCATAGTGTTCAACATTTAACGGAGGGTATAAAGAAGTTTGGATCAGAATCCAGTATCATCCCCTACAAAAAAGTAATATACTGCAAGTATACTTGTACAAAAATTGTCTAGTTTAAGTATACTATGGTACCATTATACAATCTTATTTTGGCACAAGTATACTTGCAGTATACAACTTTGTATATGCTTTTTGTAAATAATGCAACGTAGTTCTCAAATATTGGACATTTCTTAGATTGTACCTTACTTCTCTTTTGCATACCTGCATTGTCTCTTGCTAGATATGCACCTCCAGATTCTGATAAATAATTTTGGAAAACCAGGAGCAACTTCTGCTCTGGATCAAAAAGCTATAATGCTCTGCGCCTGCCCGCCAATGTGGATAACTATCAAAAAACTAGTAGAAACTAACTAAAACACAAGTCTGGGAAAAACAAATGGAAGTCTGGAAAAAGTATGGAATTTTGATGTTGAAGAAGTGTATGAACCCTGAGATACTGTACCTATATTGAGTACAGTGTACTTTGTACAAATCACAGTCCACAGGTCAATTATGGGCAACCAGACTTTTTTTTTTTTTGTTCAACCAAATGTATACAATGGACTGCCCAAAGGGCAACTACCATTACCAAAATTTTGCAAGCCCTGAGCCCGATCCAGATCCTCATAGTAAAACACATCTCATGACCCGGCTCCAGTGATCCCGGATCCCATCACATTTTCCCTTCCATTGGCTTCTATACTTAGTAATAATTATACCACACATTTTTGTGTGAAACATACATTTCAGTACTCCTGCTATGTGAAGGGGACATTTCCCCATCTTTGAAAAGGTGAGGTGGACATGCCCCCGCGTCTACGTCCCCAGTGTAAATTATGCCTATGCATTACATTTTCTGCTTATTGGGAAGTATTTTTTTATTATTTACACTTTTTTCTATCCAACATAACTAAATACAATGCCACTGTGCTACAATGTTAGAAGCATCGTAAATGTAGACAGTTAACAGCAAGAATGCAGAATAATAAACCAATACAGTACACTATAGTAATTATCTTGTGGAGATATGCAAGGAGTGAGATCTCTGGAGATCTTTGAAACAGTTTAACCATGTTAAGGGGACGATTTCACAATGACAAATGCACAGCATTCAAAGAGAACACAGGGCTTTGTGGCTGGTGAATGTGAATGAGGCTGTGTTGAGAGGAGCCAGTCTCACCTGGTCGCGGGTCTCCGCCTCCTGACCCTGGATGACTTGCAGCTGTTTCTCGTAGTTGGAGCACATGTCACACCGCCGGCCCAGCTTTCTGCCTGCGTTCTTCACCTGCAGGAAAACAGCATGGTCACGAACTCCAATGTACTGCCTTTATCTCCCTAATATCAAATTCACAGTGAATGCCACCTCACCTAGGGCTGCCAAGGCCAATAACACAATGATCCCTAGGAGGAGAACTGGGGTGGGCAGGGGGCCACTTGTAGTACAGTCTGCAAACTGGAATTAACTTGATAATTACGTGAAGTGTACTGAGTATCAACAAAGGTAAAATAATGTATTACATAAGAAATTGCTTGTAAATTTTGGATGTAACCATGTATAAAGGAAAAAAAAAATATATATATATATATATATATTTTTAGTACAGCGACTCATCTAATTTGTATATTTCATTCATGGCTCTCCTCGTTTGTTGTTATGCACACAACTTAATCATTGGCAATTAGTAATTTTTTAACATTATCTATAGATTGTGTGTATTTAATATAATAGCCTAATTAAGGGGAACTAGCAGTCTTTGTGCAAGTGCAGGGTAGTTTATTTCAAATGTATTTAACCAGGACAGAACCCTTGAGATATACATCTCATTTCAAGGGGGTCCTGGCAAGTAAAGGCAGTAAGAAATAACATTTATTGATTTTGTGTGTATCATTATTTATATCACTTTTTTATGGCTATTCCAATTAAATTATGACATGGTTAAATTGCAGTTACAGATGAGGTTCAAACCCTAGTTGCCACTTTCTCTCTAGGCTAGTCATCGCTTGTCAGACACTTAATATAAGATACTTATATAACAGCAATGGACGTGTGTGTCTTTGTTTTTACACTGCATGCATTTAAACTATATCCGATCACAAGGTACGACACTGTGTCAGCTGGCTAGTCATGGAAATGGATGCAGCTCGTGTGCTCAGCTTCTCTAACAGCAGTGCTCTGGTGTCTGACCTCCTGCTGCAGCAGGTTCCACTCGGACTCGCTGACCAGCCGGTACCCTGAGGCGGGGAGGTAGGCGTTCTCGGGGGCCTGGGAGATGCTGGAGAGCAGGGAGGCGGTCTCCTCCTGTTCTGGAGTCATGGCCTTGATGGCCTTCTCCTGGTCTTTGGTGAGGAGGAAGGCACCGGAGGAGAGCTGGAAAGAGCCAAGGGAAGCCGTGTCAAAGTTCTCAGCTCCAACAGAGTCCGCCCCCACCAGGGGCCCGAAGTCAGACTCATCCAAGTTCCCTGCTGACTTGGCCTTGTTATTGTGATCCAGGCCTCTCGTCAGCAGGGCTCCCCCGGGCGCTCCCAGGCTGTCTGTGGACTGGGCTCTGCGTAGTCCGTCTTTGAAGAGATCTCCTGCACCGCCATCCTGCTTCCCTTCACTGTCCACACTTGCTGGGCCCAGGATCTCAGTGTCTAGGGAGTGAGCCGAGCTGTGGATGCTGTGGTTTCTGTGAGCATGCTGAGGAGACACAAGAGTGAACAGGAGTTTAAAGGAGTTGATAAATAATAAGTTATTATGTTAAATAACACACTGGTGAGACCACACTTGGACTATTGTGTTCAATTCTGGTCATCACAGTACAAGAGGGACACTGTGGCCCAACGAAGAGCAACCAGACTAATCCCAGGGCTTTAAGGAATAAGCTAAAACAACAGCAGGCTGAAATAAATCAATCTATTTAGCCTAGAACAAAAGAACAACTAGGGGGGACAAGTCCTCAAAATCTTAAAAGGAATTTACAAAGTTAACCTGAATCAATATTTTAAGAGCAGTACAGAAATCAGGATCAGAAGACACAGTTAGAAATTAAGCAAAGACAGACTTAGGACAGGGGATAGCTGACACTTCTTTACACAGAGTGGTGAGGGCATGGAATGGGTTACCTAGCCACACCTGGACAATTTAATATCACATTTTTTAAATCAGCTACTAGGAACCAGACAATGTGGAAATGGCCTTCTCTCGTTCATATCTGATCTGATGTTCTTACTGGGGCTCTGACCGTTAAGCTTGGGAAAACTCAGTATTGGTATTATAGTGGAAACAGTCCTGCTTAAAGGTAGTGGTCTTCTATGGTACCTGTTTCGAATCGTGCCAGTCAAGTAAGTGATCTGGTGGTCTCAGTCCATCTTTGGCTGACATGAGACCTCATACCACTATCACAATATGCACAGAAAAAACAACCAATAACCAATAATAGGTAGTAGTTTCTTTTCTATACCTGAATTTGTCTGTTAAAGGGGAACCCAAACACATTTTTTTGTTCTACAAAAAACACTAAAAAATGTTCTTCCTATTCTGATTTGATATAAAAATATAAATACTGGATTTTGTATGACTCCTTTCTGGGTTACAAACAGTGTTACAGTAGGTCTCTTTCCAACAAGGAACAGATGGTGAAATCTGACCTGTGACTTTTACGGAGTGAACCCGGTGGGGGAAAGATGGCGACTATTACTGAAAATAGGTTGGCGAGAAGCTGTGATTTCACTGCCTGTACTTCTTCAGAAGTTAATGAAAATGATGACTGTAATGCGGAGGGCAGTTTTCTTGATGACAGCGGGCTCGTTGTTGGTGTGTGTGGCGTACAGCCTTATCAATTTGAGCCATACGAAACCGAAAGCAATGCATCTGACAAAAGCAAGTCGGACATCGATGAAGGCAATCGCCTATATAACACAGACTGGTAAGTTGTTTTTTTTTTTTTTGTATTAATACTACAATGTGAATAAACTAACTGCATACCAATTGATCTGAAGTAATCTTTATTTAAGACTTAAATAAAATAGTTATGCACATTAAATCCTCTACGTGTCTTTTGGATCCTATACCAACCGATCTCTTGAAGGAGGTGTTTAGTAAGCTGTTCAATGATGTCCTTGATATAGTTAATAGCTCTTTGTCATCAGGAAGGTTTCCTTCTTCTTTAAAAACTGCCTTAGTGAAACCTTGTGAAACCATAGTGAAATCGAATCTGGATAGTGCAGTTCTAAGTAATTTTAGACCTATTTCAAACCTTCCTTTTTATCAAAGGCACTAGAAAAAGTCGTTTTTAAACAAATTAATAGTTTCCTTGGAAATAATAACATCTTTGAGAAATTTCAATCAGGATTTCGCATTAACGATAGCACTGAGACTGCACTTGTCAAAGTGGTAAATGATCTACGTGTAAGTACAGATTCTATCCTGATCTGTACTGGGCCTTTCTGGTAGTGTCCTAAACTGGTTCATATCCTATTTAATGAATAGACAGTATTTTGTTGCCTTAGGAGAATCTACATCTGGGCTAGCTAATATTACACGTGGTGTGGCGCAGGGCTCCATTCTTGCTCCCATGTTGTTTTCTTTATGCATGCTGCCACTCGGGGAGGTTATTCATAAACATGGGGTGAATTTCCACAGCTATGCAGATGACACACAGATTTATATATCTGTTCAACCAGGTGACACAACAGCTATCAATGCCCTTTTCAAATGCCTAGCCAATATTAGAAGCTGAATGTCTCGGAATTTCTTACAGTTAAATTCTGATAAGACAGAAGTCTTACTTTTAGGCTCTAATCAACAGATGGACTCGACAAATATTGATCTAGGTATGCTAAAATCAAATGTAAAATCTGAAGTGAAAAACCTGGGGGTTATTTTTGATTCCGCACTTTCCTTTGAACCACATATAAAATACATTACTAGAGTGTCCTTCTGTCATTTAAGAAACATTGCAAAAGTTAGATCATTCTTGTCCTTGGATGATGCAAAGAAATTATACATGCTTTTATTTTTTCTAGGTTAGATTACTGTAACGCCTTATTCTCTGGACTTACAAGTCATGCTATATCACACCTACAGCTAGTGCAAAATGCTGCTGCTAGAATGCTAACTGAACAAAAAAAAGGGCTCATATTACGCCTGTGTTGGCATCATTGCAATGGCTTCCTGTGCATTACAGAATTGATTTTAAAATTCTATTATTAGTTTTTAAAGCACTGAATGAACTATCTCCACAATATCTAAATGATATACTATTTCCTTATCAGCCTGAACGCACTCTGAGATCTGCAAATGCTGGCCTTTTATGTATGTCCGAGGGTGAATGGTAAAAGGATAGGAGAGGTTGCTTTCTGTTTTAATGCCCCCACACTCTGAAACTCCTTACCCTCTTTTATCAGAAATTCACCTTCAATTGCAATCTTCAAATCTCGATTAAAAACATACCTTTTTAATATAGCTTTTCCATAACATTTTTATGTTTTATTCTGAATTTTATAGTTACTTCAGTTTTTAATAATTGTACTCTCTTCTTACTGTTTATTATTGTATTGTTGTATTTTTTTTTCTGTATGTAAAGCGCTTTGAATTGTTTTGTACATGAATTGCGCTATATCAATAAAGGTTTATTATTATTATTATTATTATTATTATTAATTAATAATAATAATTATTAATAATAATAATTAGTTTTTATTAAATATATAAAAAAAATAAAATACATTAATAAATAAACACACTCTACGGTACATTCAGTCCTGGGTGCTCTGCTGTTGCACTTTGAGCAAGGCAGCCTCCATCACTGAGACAGATTGCTCAGTATGGAAAACATACCCAGCTGTATAAATTGGTACAAACCTAAGTCGCTTTGAATAAAAAAAAACCTTCCTATTACAATGGATTACAAAACAAATACTAGTTTCACAGTTTGTTAAATGTCTTTCTTTTAAATACTCTCGCAAACTATTTTCAAAATTAAAGTGATTTCCAGTACAATTCACCCTAAAATATGTAAAATTAATCTTCCAGAATAGGTTGTGAAGGCTTTGTTTTGCTCCACTGAATTAACTACAAAGCAGAGGATGTCAAACTCAAAAAATATTTCAGACAAGAAATTGTGCAAAAAAGTAGACTAGTTTCTTCACAATAAACAAAATGGCAAATGACATATTTTCATATAATAGCATTATCGGGGTTTGACAGTGGAAACTCAAATTTCACTGAAATAAAAAAAATGTGGAAAAGGGGGCGTTGTATTCTTGCCTTCAAATTAATGTGCAGCAATGTTTGTAAGAATATTCAGATAGTTTTTCTGCATTAAAGAAAATAATATTTCTACCGCTGTTTTCGTATCGCACTACTAAAGCCTTCTCTCGTTGCTCAACCAATGAGACACTAAAACTAAGCTAAATGGGTGGAGGTCTGTGACACGCCAAAATGAAATCTCATCAAAGTGAAGAGCTCGGCCAATCAGCTGACTTGTTCCTGTATTAGGTATCTAAAAAACCCCGCTTGTTAGGGGACAGGAATCCCCAGCAGACAGCGGTGACTTCACACTCCTGCGTACCAGCAATTTCAGCGACTGTAATGAAGGGCAGATGACAGTCGACGGGCAGGAAGGGAGGCTCATGCAGGCCGCCTATAGAAGATCCCTGGTATAGGGCTTTCTTCGAATGTCCTGTAAAAAACCGGTAACTTGCAGCGAGGACTTTGAATGGGTTTTGGATTCAATCTCGGAATTGGTTAGCATAAAGCTTCATCCATCTGGACTGCAAGAAGCTGTTGGGCTGGGCAACAAACGAACATCCCAGAAAGTTCCACGTGGTATTCACATGAAAAGTTTAACTTCTTAATCACAGTCAGCACTCGGATATCCATTACCCAGATACACATCAGTCGCGTTTTATTACCCTTGTATTAAGAATAAAATCAATCCCCATCATTTTATATATAAATAAATATTAATTATATGGAACACACTAATGCACTTACCCGCCATACGCGATTTCCGACACTGTCACCAGTTTTCTGATACAGAGCCAATCTCTTCAATGTTACAATTTATCTGAATATCCGTCACTGCCTGCGTTGTTTTGTTTTTTTTGTTTTTTTTAATTCTCTCTAATGCCAAATCAGTCTGTCTTACATTGTGTCCTGCAGCCAAAACAAAGCGAAAGAGGCAATCTACGGTAATGTAACAGTTAATCTTTTTTATTTTTATCTGTGATCTTTAGTTGCTTTTGTGCATTTTCATTTGCAAGTGAACAGTGACATTAGGGCCTTATTGAGCACTATACTCTGCAATTTTGAATACTGACTTTGGATACTGTTTTAATTCTGGAAACTTTTTTTTTTAATCTTTTGCTTTTGCTAAATTGCATTGCCTTTTACATTTTACGCAGCTCTGTGCATGGATAACATTTACATCTAATTTTCCTGTTGGGTCGTTAATAGGAAATTTTACATACCGCACAATACGTACTGGATTTAAAAGTATGTTCTGTATTACAGTTAATGTGTTGTCTCTCTAGTTTTGGCAAGTGATATTTTCAGAATCATATCGATATGAATTAAAATACTACTACTGTTAAATATAGTACTTTACCAACAAAACCAATACAGTACATCTAAATGGAAGCCTACTTATTCTTAGGGGAGTGACACATTTGGACTCGCTTGCACTCCACGTGGAAATCAAGGGGAAAAGCAGCTGGGTAAATTTATAAATCACACATGCAAAATTCAATCTTTTGATTTGTGTAATTGTGGGGCTATTCACGTTAGTTTGTTTTAATAATGAATTTAAACAATTCATTTAATTTGACTACAGTCAGCACTCACATATCACATACTGACTTCAGTGATGGTTAAACGAGTGTGACGCACATCTGATTATTTAAAATTTTGGCCCGTTCCAACCCTTGTATCTTGTTTGTGTTCCCTGAAAAACGGACAATATCAAAAATACATACATGAGAGGTCTGTGTTTTAAAATATCATGCAGGGGGTTATACAGTATGTGCATCTGCAAAGTTTAACATGTCTTTTTTACATGCTTCAGTGAATAAATTAGAATGGTTAGAACTGTCTGCAGTTTTGTTTTTCACTGGTAGATGGCAGCAGTCCCTTAGAACTGTGCTTTTCTGTAGATAGCACAGCTACGTTATTTCATTTATTTATTTATTGCAGGTGTAAAGCATGGTCAGTGCTCACACAGACCATGCTTTACGCCCACGCAGACAGTTCATTGACACCTACTGCTCAATGGAGAACCACTTCCTGCTTCACTGGGTCACAGACAATAATTATGATTGGTCGATAATTTTTCAACACGCTAATTAGCGCTGCAAAAAATTACTGTGAGTATCAATATTATCGATTATTGTTTCAATTCTGTGTTACTCTTGGTATTCCGGACTCAGGTAAAGCACACAGTATGGTACCGTACTGTACTATGCGTGTGTATGAAACTTCACTTTGCAAGCAATGGTAGCGCAACAGACAGAACCCAGCCACAACAGGTATTGCATCTTTCCACCAACCACCAAGATGTGCTGTGTGTGCAAAGCTCAGCAATGAGTAAACCCACTGTATTGGTGATTAAAACTCAAATTCTGCTATCATAGTCAGGTTTACATCACATGCAGTGAAAATGTTTCCTGTGTTAAGTATCTGCAGATCACACTGTGTGCGCGGATATTTGTTCTCCAAGACAAACATTATTAACATTAATATCAGCGTTCTGTTCTGACTGATTCAAATCTTTGCATCTCTGTAGTGCTCTTGCTGAGCTCACCTGCAACTCAAGGGCCCTTGAACTCTCAAACCAACAACATGCGTAAAAACTATATTTGTGTAGCTCTGTGTTTGTCTGTCGGTATGGGGATGGGAGTAAATATGTTCTCCGGACCTTGACCTTGCTGTAACCAAGAATTCTGGACCTTCATTAAAATAATTGAGTACCCCTGCTCTAGAGGAGAGTGCGGCTCACCTCCTCATTAGACAGAACAATGAGAGTCTCCTCTCTAGACCAAGCCTGCTCTTGCCCCGTCTCTTTACGTTCCTTGGCTTTTCTGATCCTCTGCTGCTCGTCCTCTTCCTGCAACACAAGCACCAGGAGATTCCAGGTTAATGCACTCGCACATCCACTCTGCATGCTCCTTCAAACAAGGTTAATGCACTCGCACATCCACTCTGCATGCTCCTTCAAACCAGGTTAATGCACTCGCACATCCACTCTGCATGCTCCTTCAAACCAGGTTAATGCACTCGCACATCCACTCTGCATGCTCCTTCAAACCAGGTTAATGCACTCGCACATCCACTCTGCATGCTCCTTCAAACCAGGTTAATGCACTCGCACATCCACTCTGCATGCTCCTTCAAACAAGGTTAATGCACTTGCACATCCACTCTGCATGCTCCTTCAAACCAGGTTAATGTACTCGCACATCCACTCTGCATGCTCCTTCAAACCAGGTTAATGCACTCGCACATCCACTCTGCATGCTCCTTCAAACCAGGTTAATGCAGGAGAATGACAATTACATATAAGCTTAAAAAGTAAAGCTTCAAGTTACATTTTTTATTATTATTTATATTAGTAAGCACTTTCTATAAAGACAGGCTGATCTAGCTCACATTATATAAATCTATGGCAGGCATCAAACATTATAAGGTAGGGGGACAGTAAAAAAAAAAAAAATGTTTAGCTACTTACTACCAATATAGGACTCCCATGGTATAGCATCAGCAGAATGAGACACCCAGCCTGACAAAAGTTATACAACACACCAGATTTTGAAATATTCAGTGCGTGCTGTACCTGGTCCCTCTTCTTGATCTCCTCGACCTGGCGCAGTTGCTCGGAGGACAGCACACTCTCAATGCGTTGCATATCCCTCATCAGCAGCCTCTGTGACTCCAGGAACTGGTCATTGGCACGCTGCCATGTGTGCTTCAGCTGGTTATGCTGCTGGCGCTCCAGCTCCAACAGGTGACACACTGCATAAGGACAGGTAGAGGCAGGTTAGAGACAGCACTCGCCCACAATACACGCCTGAACTTTCGAAAGGCAGCAATACTCGCTCATTTCCAAACCCCTTTAATAGGGCACAGTTGGTTTCCAATACATTACAAACGCAGTGCAACAAATGCATATCATAACTTATCTGAGCAGAACTTGGAGCAGTAAGTAGTTGGGACAAACAAGCACTGGTCATTTTTTAAATTTTATTTTAATAAATATTCTTAAATAAATGTATACCTGAAGATTGAAATTAAAGCCATACTCCCTTATATAGTAAGGCCACAATTGCATCCTGATATTTCTTCCTCTGTGATTTCAGATCCTCAATTTAGAATGTCCAGTTATGTTCCCTTCATGCAGCTGCTTTACTCTCCACACAGCTCAGGAGGTCAGTGGGTGCCCTTTAATATCACTCAATTACTTTAATACCCAGGAGCTCGACAGTGGACGTCGGCACGCTATCGGCCCCGGAAGGACAAAGGCCAGCCCTGCTGGCGTCCGCTTGATCAGTAGGGCACATTTTACCACGGTGAGGTGGCTGATGACTTTGCCTCCATGTGAAATCCCGTATTTGTTTACTTCTCACAGCCAGGATGGGTACCTGCACTCCCCTGACTATGACTCCACAGCACACGGTCGTGCTTTACCAGGTGCGCCTCAGGGACCTCCTATTACAGTGTTTTTCATTACAAATATTCAAAAAAGCATGTCACGCTAAAACCAAATAAATAAAAGTATTTATTACAAAAATTTTAAGGAAACGGATTAAGAAATCTAACTTATAAAAACTAGATATTTAATCTTGATTTGTAGGCTGTGCTCCTACTCACTTGGGGGAAGACCTTACTGCTCTGATGTCTCTCAATAAGCGCAGCATTTGTGCCGGCCACCTATAGAAAGATAAAAGCAGCTTTAGTCACCTTCATGTAGCTCTTTTCGCAGTTTCTCCGAGTCTTCTTGCAGCACAGACTTTTGGGTATTGAGGACGGCCACGTACATCTCCAGGTCAGTGCGACACGACTTCTCAGCCTCCAGGACATGGTTCAGCTCTTTCACCTGCAAGACATTAGTGACATTAGAGGACAGGAGAGGGGACACTGAGCCGCAGGGCAGTCAGGAACATTATCTCACTGCATATTTTTATTAGGGCTGTCAAGTGAAAATCTCAGTTAATCTTGGTTTTAGTCACTTGGTTTTAGTTACCAGCCATTGCAGGTAATGTCATGTGAGCTGTTCAGTGTATTGATATGTAACGAAATCCTTTTCGCCTGCGGGGGGCGTATCAACTTCGATCTCCTGCCTGTCATTCAGCAGCGAAAGCACGCACCCACACGGCTACTCTGCCACAAGCATTAATACGCTGTATCTGTCTAAACAAGAGATTTAGGGAAGCTCCCTAATAAAAGCTGACTCTCAAAACAATAATTGTGTGAATATAGTCATTCTTACAGCTGTGAATGGTATTCAAAACAGGATTCATTTGTCCAACTTTTTACATACTCGTCCAGTTGGATATGCAACGGATTAATGTATTTAATTGATACAATTACTCATTCAAATTAGGTTTTATTACAGAAACTTATTATCATCATCATCCAAAAAACAGCCCCGTCATAAAAACCCTGTTTCCTTATTTCTAGATTCACATTGTTGGACCCTCTTTATGGTTTTATACTTATTTACACAGAATTGTACAGAAACACTCCAGCACTTGCTGTTATTGTTTGAACCAACTGCTCAATCACAAGGGAGCCAGTTTATCACTTACCTGACTGCATTTCAGATTAAACTGTATATTTTGTTATCAGTTTCCTTTAAAAGGGTATCTGTTATATTCAGACTATTTTTCATTGCCATTAAAAAAAAAGTTTAAAATAAAGATGATCATCGAAATAAAATTAAAAATCAGTAGTTATCCACTTGGCAGCAGCATTGGTTATACAGGGAGTCCCACTGAAAGAAGCCCAGTAAGTATTACAACGTATCAATCAATCAATCGATCAATACACCTGACGGAGCAGCACAGGCACGTAGAGGAATCCTCGCTATCATAGACTCTGTTTACACAGGAATGTCACTCCCAACGCGGACATGGGCTGAATGCCAGCCTCTAACTGAAATACTTACAGAGCTAGTCTTTCCTGCTTGCTCACAGCACTCACCTTGGAGGCCTCAAGCTCCTTGACGCGGTCCTCTGCCTCCGTCAGTTTGGCCTTGAGGGCAGCAATCTCACGCTCCATGGGCATCACCACCGAGCGCAGCTTCTCCGCATCCTCCTGCGCCTGAGGTGGAGCACACAAGGGCAGAGTGTCATGTAAAGGAAGGACAGACTGCTCAAAGCATTTCACACCAGTCTACAATGTGCTCTTATTATTTTTAAAGGAGGAAATCAAAATACAAATGCTACTAGTTTACTGTAGTTTTAGCACAGCTTTCTTTTTGGTGCTTGAAGTCTCTTACACTTGTAAGGCTGCCAAGTTAAGACAGTTTTGTAAGTGAATGCAAAATGTATAAATCGCAGTAAATTAAACTCAGGTGCTCTTTCAAGGTAACAACACTTCTTGTGACTAGGTTTTCAAACCACTCCTCTCTGTTCTGTGGATGGGGTTTTAAAAAGCACTTCAAAAGGAGACCATGTTAAGATCCGAGTTTGCCACTGATTCTCAGACCTCAGTTTTGAAAAGACTAAATCAAGGCATGCTTGCCCTCTAGTCGGTGCACAAATTGGTGACAAATTGCCAAACAAAGTGGGAAGGGAACAGCTTTTAGCCTGTTCGCAAAATCATTTTAGTTCCATTTCTGTTCTAGCATCATGGCTGACAGCGGTTTGCGCATTGTGATGACTTTTTATTTATTAGACAAAGTTCACAGCAGTAGTTACATAATATGTAATAAACTAACATTATTATGGTTCAAGTGTATACAAACAATCTTGCTATAGAGACCATCGTAAATCGATGCTATATTTATTGCATTTTGCCAGTATTGCATGTACAGTTGTAACAGGATACAGTGAATGATTTCCATTACATGAGAGTAGGTGTTAAAACTTCATGCTGATATTGGACTCAGTTCTCACCAAGCTAAGCACCAACTAAGGCACCGCTTCTTTTACTGTAAACTAGTGTGATCCATATGCGTTTCCTTCCATCAGATGATGCAGACATCGTTCTGCCTGGTGTTCTTGGCTCCAGGGATCGGCCTACTTTGCCTCCCTAGCACATCAGCCTGACCACCGTCTGGACTGAGCTTAGTATAGAGATGCTCCTTGACTTAGTGGGCTTGAATTGCATTCGTGCCCATTCAATATTATTGATTAGTTTGCCCAATAACCGATTAGTGCAGGTTACTGTTGTAGTCATGATGGTCATGTCATGTCATGTCAAAGCCAAGCGTTCTCCTCCCACTATCCATTTTGACGCCCTAATAATTGCTTCCATTGCCATGGTAAAAGCCAGTGGAGAAACGGTGCATCCTGCCATTATTCCAATTCCTAGACATTGCCATGTAGTGGTGAATCCTGAAGTTGAAAAACAAAATTGCAAATCTCCGAAGCAGGCTTTCACTAAGTTTGTTATTCTATGGGCAAAAGTTTTGCATCTCCCTATGAAGCCTGTGGAATAATGCTACGTTAATCCTATACTGAATTACATACCCCTTGTAGTTTTCCATACTTAACGAAAAACTGATAATTTAAAAATGTGA
>NW_024472199.1:0-24372 GCF_017654505.1 Polyodon spathula | reverse complement strand
AGAATGTATGAATGCAGGGGTGGAAATAAACTCCTATTGCATAGCAGTATTACCCACGTTGGTTTTAATATGAGCTTGATAAGCCCACCATGTACAGGTAACAAGCTCAGGTGTACTATTAAACTGCTTTGCAATGTCTTCTTTCCATCCCTGGAATGCATGGAATAGCCTCCCAGGTGAAGTAGTATGATATGAGATACTAGGAACTTCTAAACAAGTTCCTGGAATTATTTTGTTAGTTCTGTGTACTCTGAACTTTTGACTTTTGACTGGGAGTTTGGATATGCCCTTCTCTAAAGCTGCTGTCTTAAGAACATATGAAAAAATATGAATGATTGGGGGCCTGGTTTCCTAGTAGCTGATTGATCTCAGAACTTTGCCAAGTTGGATCTTAAAGGATGTGCCTCAACAACATGACTAGGTAGCCCATTCCATACACTGCCTACTCTCAGTGAGAAGAAGTGTCTCCTTTCTTCTGTCCCAAGTCTGTCTCTACTTCATTTCTAACTGTATCCTCTGGTCCTGGTTTCTGTACTGCATTTAAAGTATTGCTTCAGGTTAACTGTGTCAACCCCTTTTAAGATTGTCCCCCCTACTTCTTTGTTCCAGGAAAAACAGGTTAAGTGGTTCAGCTCAGTCCATTAAGCCCTGGAATTAGTCTGGTTGTTGGACTCCCTCCAGGGTCACAATGTCTAGTAGTCCAATATTAATATTGTCATATTGTGTGGAAAAGACTCAAACCACCCTTTCCCTGTCTCTGTTCAGTTGAGCACTCCGCGGCTGCTCCCCTTGCCGGGTGTGGGGAGGGTGCAGCAGGCTGCCTGTGGAGGGACTCAGGTTGCAGTGTTGAACGGTGAGCTCCCTGACACAACCCACTCTACTGTGTAAACTCGCATTTGTGAAACCAGCTACAAGAAACAAATAATGGCAACTCGTCATGTAACCCGAAGCCTTCAGTTTGGTGTGCTATCCACAGGAATGGTCAGTATAGTTCGTACTGCAATAACAGTGGATGACAGGTTTGTCCAAGTTGTGTCTTGTTTAACTTATCAACTTTTATGAGTCATCTTGTAGGGCTGACCCGTATTTGCAAGGCTCCAAATGCATGTTTAATAGATTCAACGTTTAGTCAGTCTTTTACTGGTTAAACTATTTTCAGTGATACAGTAAACTCGATTTGACATGGTCTCTTATATTTGGTACACTGCAGTAATCTCTGATTTTTATCAGAGAAGTTTCATTACCGCAGTGTCTAAACGATCCTGACCACTTCACTGCCACATTGTTTCAATCTCTGGACACATCTTTTTCACATATCCGTTTTACTCTGTTTATAATCATTCTTTCTCACTCCCATTTCTCATTTTTCTATAGTTTTATTTTTTCAGACTATTACTTTAAAGCCATAACAAGCAGGATATACAAAATGTAAACTCATCATTGTGGCATGCGGATTCCATCTCTTATTTTTTTTTTCCCGGATTTTCATCATCCTTAAAACTTATTTTTAAAAAGTTTAAGCTCAGCATGGTTCATAGCATTATCTTCTATGACGAGATGCTTCTGCGTGCTTCCCAGCTGAAAGCTGCATTGTGACGGGCTGGTTGAGTAATTGTATGATAATAACCTAATGTTCCCTTTCAAGTACAAAATGTAACCATTACCATATGGGTACAGTACCCAGGCTGTTGCAAGTGAAGGACTAGCAGCACTGGCAGATGTGCTAAAAATGAAGATAAACTGCCGTTAGCATTCTGGCCGAGGACTGAATTAATGGTCCATGGCATATATCAAATCAAACTTTAATCAAATCAAACTTTATTTGTATAGTGCTCGGAGCCACCTCAAGACACTTAACAGAAAACAATGATAATACTGCAAAAACCGTAATAAAACTGTAGTGTGTGTATGTGTGTGTGTGTGTATGTATGTATGTATGTATGTATGTATGTATGTGTATATATATATATATATATATATTATATAAAAAACGGTAGAAACAAAAACGATGGATCATAAAAATAGGTTTTCAATCTTGACTTAAAAATTGCAGCGGTTGAGGCCTCTCTTTAGAGCAGCGCGTTCCAGAGCACCGGGCCCTACAGCTGAACACTCTGACCCTGTGTGTTTCTTAAGCCCTGGGACAGTAAGCAGCCTAGGATCCTGGGATCGGAGAGGCCTCCCAGGAATATAATGGACTAAAAGATCCTTTAAGGGTCCATTCAGGGCTTTATAGGTTAAGAGTAGGACCTTAAAATCAGTCCTAGACTGCACAAGGAAACAATGCAGAGCTGCTAGCACAGGGGAAATATGTTAAAATGTTTTGGTTCTTGTTTAAACCCTGGCTTGGGATACCTGAAAAGTTCCTCATTTCAGCTTTCAGCGAGTAAGGGAAGCGGTCCGCTGGAAACATACATGGATTTGTATTGTTTACTTGACTCTTTGATCCCAAAAGCATTGCCTCTGTTTTATCTGAATTTTAACAATAAAAAGTTGTCCGACATCCGTAGCTTAATATCAGCGAGGCAGGTAGTCAGAATATTTGAAGATAAAGTGTCACCCACTTTTAGAGACAAATATAGTGTTTTCAGCATAACAATGAAAATTGACCTCATGTCTATGGACAATATTGCCCAAGGTCAGCATGTATAGGGAAAACAAAACTGGTCTGAGAACAGAATCGTCTGTTTGAAAGCTAGGATTTAAACCACAAGACAAGTGGTTTACACTGAGTAACCCAAGCATTTAACACTAGAAGTCCAAAGATGTGTGTGGCTAACTACACGACAGCTGCTGTTTAGGACTTGTCCGTAGAACTTAGACCCGAAGCAAATGAACGAGTGCTCGGATTGCAGCCAGTTCTGGGTGCGGTGAACATATTACGCCAACGCCCTAGGTGGACAGAGATCAAAGAGCTTTCTCTCACTGTCAGACTGGAAAGGAGGTGGATAAAAATCATCCAGATCCACTAAGTGGTTGATAGGGAAAGCTGAAATGCTTCAAGGGAGAAAAGCAGGATTAGTGTGGAGGGTAAACTTAGTTCTGGCCTCTGCAAAAAACAAACAGGCTTTCGCAGTTGAGAATACATGCTTCACCTACCCGCTTAGCAGAAGTAATAGCAAGCAGGACAGGAATTTCAGCTCTGCTGAATGTAGGGGCTCAAATGACGGTTTTGTAAGTGCCTCCAGCACTACAGTGAGCCGCCAGCGAGGGACAAGATCCTTTCAGGGGGTCTTAACCTCCGAACACCCGAAATGTGCTCCAGGGGAGATGGGGTCAATTTTAATATTGCAAACTGATATAGCTGCCAGGTCAGCCTTAAGAGTGGAGGAAGATTTCCCTTCATTAAAAAGGTCTTGCAGTATATCCCATGGGGACTGAGGCAGCAAGGGGGGTCAGTATTGCCAGAATGCCTGCTATGGTGGCTTCTGTCCCTTTTCCTTGGCGGACGAGAGGGGGAGCTCTCTGAGCCAAGGGATGAAGAGGAGGATTTATAGGAGCATGAGCTCTTAGTCCTGCTCCTACCCCTAGAGGGTTGCCTCCTAACTCCCAGTGTAACAGAGAGTAGGGGCTCTGTTGACTGCACTGCAGGGGATGAATAGGGCGAGTCTGGATGCTGTACTGGCATCAGTGATGCAGAATGATCCCTAGTACAGTGGTCCTTGGAATTAGCACAAGACGTTCAAGAGCTGAAGTCTTTGACTGCTCCTTCTGCATGCTCCTTTTCCAGACAGTAGATGCTCCTGTCGTGCTTATCCTCTGCTGGAATATTTATCTTGCAACAGCACAAAGGTGAAACACAGGCATGGTGCAAGGTTGAAAAAACAGTTCAGATGTGCAATGTATGCACACAAGAACAGACAGTAAACTGAGTGCTGCTGAAAATGGTTGTGTACACAGAGTGCACAAACATGGAGCACTGGTAATGGTCTTGGTGCTGAACTTGGCCTTACCAGGTCAGTGGTACCAAGTCTGGTATGAACCAGATTACTGGTACTGACTTTGGTACCGCTCTGGCACAGAGTGGTACCGGCTCTGTAACCAGGACACGTGGCTTGTAAAGACCTGAAAAAGCCACTGGCAACTGCAAGCACGCACTGTTAAACAGACAGGGGATTCAAATCACATTACTAGAATAATCTAGTAGCCTTCATTGTCAGTGAAGCAAAAAGCAGACACAGCAACGGCAAAGAGACAGTCGGAATATTCCCGGTTGAGCAGGCTCCTGCCAATTCTACAGTATGGTGTAGCTAAAAAGACATTAGCCGTGTCTCTATAGCACAAAAGCTGACAGAAAGACCAGACAGCTGCACAGGCACTGTCTGTACAGATAAAAACAGACACCTATGAGTCCTGGGTTTCTGAATAACAAGCAGAAAACAATGAAAACTGAATAAAAATAACATAAAAATAATATATAAAAAATATATAGGTAGATAGATAGATAGATACTGTCAGAAGTGTTCCACAGGGATGCTGGCCCATGTTGACTCCAGTGCTTCCCACAGTTGGCAAGTTGGCTGGTAGTGGATCTCTACTCCGAACAGCTCGTTCCGTCTCATCCCACAGATGCTCAGTTGGTTCTGGTGACTGGGCAAACCACTGCAGTAAGCTGAATTCACTGTCATGTTCGTGGAACCATTCTTGGACAATCCTAGCCTTGTGGCATGGGGCATTATCCTGCTGAAAAAATCCATTAGCAGATGGATACACTGCTGCCATGAAGGGATGCACCTGATTGGCAATGATGTTCAGATATCCTTTGGCATTTAAACATTGCTCCACTTTTATCAAGGGACCCAATGTGTGCCATGAAAACACCCCACACCATCACACCACCAGCCTGCAATGTTGACACGCGACATGATGGATGCATGTACGCATGTGGTTTTCTCCATACCCTAATCCTCCCATCAGCGTGAAACAGCAGGAACTGGGATTCATCAGACCAGGCAATGTTTTAACAATCCTCTAGTGTCCAGTGTTTTTGTTCCTTAACCCACTGCAACCATAGTTTCTTGTGTTTTGCTGAAAGAAGTGGAACTCTGTTAGGTCTTCGGCTGCCATACCCCATTCGTGTCAAGGTACAACGAGTTGTGCATTCTTTTATGGGTCTTTCGGCACCAGTGTTGTACTGGACTGTCAGTTGACTAACTGTAGCCCGTCTGTTGCTCTGCACGGTTCTTGTCAGCCTCCTTTGGCCTCTTTCATCAATGAGCCATTTTTGACCACTGGCCTGCCGTTGGCTGGATGTCTTTTGGGTGGTGGACCATCCTTGATACACACGGGACACTGCTGAGCGTGAAAAACCCAACAGTTTTGCAGTTCTTGACACACTCAAACCGGCACACCTGGCACCTACTACCATACTTCGTTCAAAGGCACTTAAACCTTTTGTCTTGCCCATTTACCTTCTGAATGGCACACATACACAATCCATGTCTCAATTGTGTCAAGGCTTAAAAATCCTTCTTTAACCTGTCTCCCCTTCATCTACACTGATTGAAGTGTATTTAACAGGTTACATCAATAAGGGATCATAGCACCTCGTCAATTTCATGGAAAGAGCAGGTGTTCCTAATGTTTTGTACTCAGTGTGTGTGTGTGTGTGTGTGTGTGTGTGTGTATATATATATATATATATATATATATATATATATATATATAGTACCTTGCAAAAGTATTCAGACCCCTGACCAATTCTCACATATTACTGAATTACAAATGGTAATTGTAATTACAAATTGTTCAGGTTGGTTTGACGATGCTTGTGGACTGCAATTTTCAAATAGTGCCACAGATTCTCAATGGGATTGAGATCAGGACTTTGACTGGGCCACTGTAGGACATTCACTTTTTTGTTCATGAGTCATTCCAATGTTGCTTCGACCTTGTGCTTGGGATCATTGTCCTCTTGAAATTGGTGAATTTCTTCCCAAGCTTCAGTTTTTTAGCGGACTGAAGCAGATTCTCTTGCAGTTTTTTCCTGTATTTTGCTCCATCCATTCTTCCTTCAGTTGTAACAAGATGCTCAGTCCCTGCTGATGAGAAGCATCCCCACAGCATGATGCTGCTACCACCGTACTTCACTGTAGGGATGGTGTGTCTTGAGGCATGGGCAGTGTTAGGTTTGCGCCACACATAGCGCTTTATGTTTTGGCCAAAAAGCTCTATCTTGGTCTCATCTAACCACAAAACCTTTTCCCACATCGCAGCTGGGTCATGCTTTCTGGCAAACTCCAGACATGCTTTCAGATGGTACTTGCCACCCTCCCATACAGGCCAGTGTTATGCAGAGCTCTTGATATGGTTGACTGGTGCACCATTACTCCATTCCCAACCACTGAACTCTGTAGCTCCTTCAAAGTGATTGTTGGGCTCTCTGTGGCTTCTCTCACAAGTCTCCTTCTTGTTTGAGCGCTGAATTTTGAGGGACGGCCTTTTCTTGGCAGTGCCTGGGTGGTGTGATGCACCTTCTACTTCCTGATTATTGATCCAACTGTGCTCACTTGGATATTATTTTGTACCTTTTCCCTAATCTGTGCATTTGTATTACTTTATCTCTAACTTCTGTAGAATGCTCTTTGGACTTCATTTTTCTTCAGATACACAGCCTTACCAATGATCCTTCAACAGTGGGGTTTTTATCCAGAAAATGTGACAGCAACTTTAATGGTTCACAGGTGGAGGCCAATGGTAAGGTAATTGTGTCCTTGTTAGGGCAATTTCTTTCATCGGTGCAAACTGGGAGCTTCCACAGCACAGGGGTTGAATACTTATGCAAGCAAGATATTTCTGTGTTTTATTTTTCTTAAATATTAAGAGATTATAACCCATTCGGTAATGGTTACATTTTGTACTGGAAAGGGACCTGCACATCTATTACTTTTAATTATATTTGTTATTAAATTGAAATGGTAACGTTGATGATTTCTTTATCTGTGTATTATACACTGCGTCAGAAGAGGCTTTTTTTTGGTGGTTTCTGTCATTTGGATGTGTTACGTTTTTAGGGGTTTAAGGTCACACCTGCTGCCTTTCCATTCATCTCAGTTGCCACCACTGTTCTAAATGGACACAGTATGAACACACCCTAAGTTTCCAGGATGTGATAAAACAGAGACTAGAATTGGAAAGCAGAGGGCCCTCGCGTGGCTCATCCAGTTAAAGCGATGCCGCGGGGAGTGCAGGATGAGTCACACAGCTTGGATGGTACCAGTTTGCGTCCGGGCTGTGCAAAGAGGCTGAACTTTGCTGGGGACCCCGAGGGGGGAGTCACATTGGCTGCTGCTCCCGGGGTGGGGGATGGGAAACCACAGGGGCTGCTTCTCCTCATCGTGCAACAGTGAACTCTATTGGCCACACACCGGGAACATTCAGAGTGGATAAGAGGGCTGGTCTCTGTTCTCCGGGATTGGTAGACTGCCCACCTTTGCTCTGCATTGCTCGGCATAAAAGCAATCCTGGCTTCAGGCTTGTGAGATGGGAGGACGCTCACGTGCTCTCAGAGCGTCTGTGCTGTGTGGGGGCTCGCTGAGGGAAAGAGAAAAAACAGAATTGGGGGGAAAGTAAATAAAAATAATAATTGGTCACTCTTTAAAAAAAAAAAAAAAAAAAAAAAAAAAGAATTGGAAACCAAATATGCGGCTGAAAGAATTATTACGTTTTTATACAGCTAATTTGTTCTACATGTTTTAAAGCGCTACGGAAAATGTTGCTGTATCCCACGTTGTCCATATCACAATTGTTTTTTCAACATATTCACGGTAGTTTAGATTTTTTTTTTTTCACACATAGATACAGCAACAAGGGAATTTCTTTTTTTTTACTTTTAATTTTTAAACACTGTATCCAGTTCATGCTCCCTCCTGCAACAATGCTGGTGCTCTGAGTGAAATGAAATTTTGAACCAGCCTTGTTGCAGGAGGGAGCGTGATCTGGATACACTGCATTAGAAGAGACTTTTTATTTCTCTCCTGGTGAACTCTTGAGTGAATGATGACAAATGTGTTGCCCAGTTGACCCATGAGTTGTGATTCAGTTTTTAAGAGCCAGCAGTATGTTTAAAAATATATAACACTGCGATACGGACAACATGGGACACAGCAAAGATCATCTTTCTTGTAAACTTTGCAGGGGGTTCACTTTAAGTCCTTTATTTGTTTTCCTATGATGTTACAGTGACTAATGCTTTATCTCTCAACTCTCTGCAGAGAGTGGGCAGGTGTTTGTGTGGGGCTATGGAATTCTGGGGAAGGGGCCCAACCTATCCGAGTCCAGGACCCCTGAGATGATCCCACCCACTTTGCTGGGCTGCTCAGAGTTTAACCCCAACATTGCCGTGACGCAGATCCGCTGTGGGCTAAACCACTTTGCAGCCATAACAGGTGAGACAGATCTTATAATCGCAATCCAGAATATACTCCAGTGGGGATGTGACTACTGCAAGACTGTGTTACTGCTAATATAACAACTAGCAAAGGTTCAGGGTGTCAACACTGGAGCTTGCTGGTTTAAATCCTGGCTGCGCCAAGTTGCTGATCTTGGCTGGGTTCTCGTATAGAGAACTGCATTGACCTTCGCGCTCCTGCGGGCGAGGGAGATATAATCACCAGACATTGCAAAAAACTAAATATATGATAACCTATTCTGGGTGCTTCTGGGGGTGGAAGCAAGGCTCCCTTCTATCTTATCATCTCCTTTCATCAATCAAATCTACTCTCTGTAAACCATTAGTCACCTCTGTGTAGTCATCTAAGCGGATTGCAAGACATACATCTGATTGCTCATCAGCAGAAGAAGCATTAATATGGAGTGCTCGCAGCAACTCTCTTCCTCGGATTAAGAGGATTTTCAGGATTTCTTGTCTGTAGCAGAGCATTCTCCTGCAGCTTCAAACCAGGATCCGATCAGCCCACCATTCTTCTCTCCGTCTGGTGTCTCCGTAAGTTCTGAACAGGTACCTCCTGACCGGGATACTTTGTCTCTACCTGCCAGCCAAGGAATTAATCTCCTCTGATCCAAGCAACTCTGTGTTCAGGATGCATCTCTGGAGCGACTGTTCTGGAATGACTAGGCGCTCAGCAAGCTCATAAAGACCCTTCTAAAAAATTGAAGTGCGATCCCAGCAGGGAGCAATCGAGAATCACTTTTTCTTCTTTTCTGTAATTCCATCTCAGCTGAACCAGTTTTTCCACCCAAGAAAGCTCCCCAGCCGCACTTGGGTTGTTCAGCGGCTCCAACTAGAGATCAGGCAGTCCGCACCAGAGCAAGACATCCCCACAGCTGCTCTATCCAGTGAAATTCAGCAAGAGCACTCCCTGATATTTCACGAAATAAGAGCATTCATGCAGCCATTCGCCGACACATTATCTTCAGCCAGTAACAAACTGAGTGATTTGGATAAATGGGTGTCTAACGTTGAGCAAGAGAAGCAAAGTTCAGCGCTTTCAGTATTCTCTATCATTCCTGCAGTAAACACACTAGTGGCAGCTACAGTCACTTCTGGTTCTGCCGTACCTTCAGTAGAGCCTCCCATGTACAACCTCGCTACTGCAACACCAATCCATTCTTCTTTTCACCACCTGTTTGGAATATGCTGGGAAGGAAAGTTTTATTTTGTTACTCAGTTAACTTTTGGCTGCCACAGCAGTCTGAAGATATTCGATACTCTTTCAGAAATGCTGGATACTTAATGCATACCATGTTCCATTTTTGTTCCACCTACTGATTTTCTATTGATATCTCGTCCCTCAGATCCGCCAGCCGAAGAGATCACTAATCTTAAGAGTTTATTTGAAGAAGTTGGCGTCCCGCTTTCTGAAGAAAAAACAATCACCCCCCTTCATTCTCTGGGATTTCTAGGAATCATACTGGACAAAGAAAAGTTCAAAGCCAGCCTCCCTGTGTCAAAACTCAGTCACATTCGTTTTCTAACAAAGAACTTCCAGATCAGTAAAACAATCAGGAGACTCGCACTGCTCTTTGCTGGGTCACTTCAACTTTGACATTCGCATTATCCCCCGGGGAGGACTTTTATATCTAGATTACTTGCTCTTGCATCGTCAGCAAAAAACTTGGACTCCTACATCAATATTTCATCAGAAGCTAGGAAAGACATTAAAAGGTCATCCGCTCTTATACAGCATTGGAATGGCCTGTCTATGTTCTATAATGATTATATTTCAGCACTACACGACCTGGCTTTGTTTACGAATGCCTCATTTTTGGGATTCAGAGGTCTCTTAAACAATCAATGGTTTTCCAGTGTATGGCCTATGGAAATCAAGTGTCTTATCAAAAATCACCTCATCAAAAATCCACAGCTCTTCTTGAAATTTACCCAGTAGTCGTGGCAGCTCAGTTAATCTTTGGTCTAAATCAATATTTTTCTACTGTGATAACATATCTACAGAGCATATTATTATCAAAGGCTGTTCCAGTTCCCCTGTTATGCAAGTATTGTGGTGGCTAATATGGATTTCAGTATCTAATAATTTTCAAATCAAGCTTGCCATCTTCTGGGCATTTACAATAATCCAGCAGATGCTCTTTCTCGTTTACAGATTTCCAGATTTCATCATCTGGTTTCTACAGCCCTGCCAACTCCAGCAGCGACCCCCCAGTTCAATCATATGATCTTCAGCTGAACCCAGCTATCGGCAAACTACATGCTTATATGGCTTCAGCACTCGCTCGCTCTGCCAGATCCTCGTACTGTACAGGCGGGGTTACTTATCTAACTTTCTGTTCCCAAAGCAGGGTTAATCCGACTCCATTCAACCAGGACTGGACCAAGGCTTTCATAGCACACACAAAGGATCGAGCACTAGCTACAGTCTCTTCCTACGCATTTCAAAAACGTGTCAGCTTTGGCAAAGCCAATGTATTTAGCTTTCAAAAAAAATTAAAGAAAAAGACTCTCCTCTATGCCCATATGCTTCTATGCAGAAGTACACTGCAGAGCGCAAACCCATTTCATCTTTGACCCCCTGTTCATCAGTATAAGCCGGTCTGTTGTATCAAGGCATTGGTTCACTTCTCATCTCTCCACTTTGGTTTCCAGAGCAGGACTTCCCCTGCAATTCTACACTCCTTTTCATTCAGAATTGGGGCAGCCACATCAGCAGCAAGAGCAAAAATTAACCAGCATCTAATCAAAAATACGAGGCGCTGGACCTCATCAGCAGTTGCTCTTACATTCGTTCTTCCTCAATCGAAATACCCCCTCTCTCCACCATTGCTGGTATGTCCGGAGTGGGGACGATCTTTCCGGCTTGGCCACCAACGATTTCCCCCTGAAAAGTAATTGGGGGGGGCGGTTTTTTCCACTGTGCGGAGGGTCTACACATAGTTAGTAGGGAGAAACTTACTAACCCCTTTGTCATGTTAAATGTTTTCTCTTTTTCTTTGTTTTCTGTATGCATTGGTGGTTCTATGTCTGTCTATACATGTAGGAGTCTTTAGTGGGGAACCGGGGGTCCATCCTTTGGGCTGTTAGTGATTTCCCTTTCTCCAACCCTTTATTAAGCTAGTTTCCTAACAAAAACTACATCATGAAGACGAAGGAACATTCAAAGCAAATCCAGAATAAGGTTCTTCAAAAGCACCAATCGGGTAGGATATAAGAACATTTCCAAGGCATTGAATATCCCCCGGAGCACAGTAAAGTCCTTTATTAAGAAATGGAGAGAATTTGTCACAACTGTGAATCTGTCTAGAACAGGCCGTCCTCAAAAACTGAGTATCCGGACGAGAAGGGCACTACTCAGGGAGGCCACCAAGGGGCCTATGGCAACTGTAAAGGAGTTACAATCTTCCATGGCTGAGCTGGGAGACACTGGGCATACGGCAACAATGGCCTGGGTACTTCACAAAACTGGCTTTTATGGGAGAGTGGCAAAAAGAAAGCCATTGTTGAAAAAAACACATAAAATCTCGGCTAGAGTTTGCCAGAAGGCATGTTGGAGACTCTGAGACCAAGTGGAAGAAGATTCTATGGTCTGATGAGACCAAAATAAAACTTTTTGGCCTCAACGCTAAGCACTGTTTGGCACAAGCCTAACACCGCACATCATCCTGAGAACACCATCACTACCGTGAAGCATGGTGGTGGCATCATCATACTATGGGGATGCGCCAGGGCCTGGAAAGCTCGTGAAGATAGAGGACAAAATGGATGCAGCAAAGTACAGAGAAATCCTGGAGGAAAACCTGCTGAAGTCTGCACGAGACCTGGGACAGTGACCCCAAACATACAGCCAAAGCCACACTGGAGTAGGTTAAAAACTAAAAGGTCAATGTCCTGGAGTGGCCCAGTCAATGCCCGGACCTCAATCCAATTGAGAATATGTGGATAGAGTTGTAAATTGCTGTTCACCAAAGGTCCCCATCCAACTTGACGGAGCTTGAGCAATTTTGCAAAGAAGAATGGGCAAAAATTGCAGTGTCCAGATGTGTAAAGCTTGTAGAGACTTATCCAAATAGACTCATGGCTGTAATTGCTGCCAAAGGTGCCTCTACCAAATATTGACTCAAGGGGGTGAATACTTATGCAATCAATTATTTTCTGTTTTGTATTTGTAATTAATTTAGAACAATTTGTAGATTTTATTTTTCACTTTGACATTATGGATTTTTTTCTGTTGATCAATGGGTCGACATTGTCAGTACCTTTTAGAATTTTGAATGCTTGAATATGATCGCTGCATAGTCTTCTTTGTTCAAGACTGAATAGATTCAGTTCTTTTAGCCTGTCTGCATATAACATGCCTTTTAAACCCAGGATAATTGTGGTCACTCTTCTTTGCACTCTTTCTAGATCGGCAATATCATTTTTGTGGTCGAGGTGACTAGAACTGAACACAATATTCTGAGGTATATGAGGTCTTACTAATGCATTGTAAAGTTTTCACATTACTTCTCTTGATTTAAATTCAACACTTTTCACTATATGTCCAAGCGCTTTGTTGGCCTTTTTATAGCTTCCCCACATTGTCTAGATGAAGACATTTCTGAGTCATGAACTCCTTGATCTTTTCTTCGTAGATTCCTTCTTCAATTTCAGTATCTCCCATGTGGTATTTATAATGCACATTTATATTGCCTGCGTGCAGTACCTTACACTTTTCTCTATTAAATGTCATTTGCCATGTGTCTGTCCAGTTCTGAATGCTGTCTGGATCATTTTGAATGACCTTTGCTGCTGCAACAGTATTTGCCACTCCTCCTATTTTTGTGTCCTCTGCAAATTTAACAAGTTTGCTTACTATACCAGAATCTAAGTCATTAATGTAGATTAAGAAGAGCAGAGGACCCTGATATTGATCCCTGTGGAACTCCACTGGTTACAACACTCCATTCTGAGGTTTCTACTCTAATCAGTACTTTCTGTTTTCTACATGTTACCCACTCCCTAATCCAAGTGCATGCACTTCCTTGAATCCCTACTGCATTCAGTTTGGGAATTAATCTTTTAGTGGGACTTTGTCAAAAGCGTTCTGGAAATTGAAATAAACCACGTCATATGCTTTGCAATTATCCAATGTCAATATTGCATCCTCAAAAAAATAAAACCAAACGGGTTAATTAAACACAATCTCCCTTTCCTAAAGCCATGAAGACTGGAGGTGTACTATAATATACATGAAGACTGGAGGTGTACTATAATATACATGAACAGGGCTTGTAAAATCGATGGACGTTCTGGGACAACCAAAGAAATCTGTCGGACAGCGTGTTTTTTTGGCTGCTTGCCCGACGGGCAGTCCGATTTTTTTTTTACTCTATAACAAGATAACGTTCTGTGCTTTAATCAAACAGCAGCTTCTCAATCGAGATTCCTCTCACAGATCATCCCGGTAAAACATGTTTAGCGGAATCAGTGTTTTTCATTGGTAATGCTGGAGTGATTTCCGGGGTGATGTACAGGTAAACGTTGCTTGTGTCCGAATCCGGCGAGGATTGCCTATCTATCTAGTTGCTGCACTGGTATGTGTCACATGACTGTGTCTGCTCAAGTGAAGCGATGGTTAAAACGGACACTACGACAGCCGTACTTTTATATTGAAGGCTATGTTGTTTTTTAAACAAAGTTACAGGCTGGAATTGCAAGCTGCGGTACTCTGCTCACCAAGGTTCACATTCTGCTATCTGGTTGTTACCTTTATTAAATCATTAATGTTATTTCCCAACCCAGGGGGAAAAAAAATAAAAAATTGAATAAGGTAGTTATTATCACTGACTCAGGTTTATCACACAGCATGTTGACATCGCTTTTTCCATTTCTTTAATTTGATTAATAAAATGTACCGGTAATTTTATTTTAAATGTATGGTGCTTGCTTGTAACTTAGAGTACGAGTGCAGCAACAGCCTCTGGTCCAAACCATCAGCCCAGTGCAGATACTATTTACATCCTCGCTATGTGGTCTTCATTGTACGATTAAATGCTGATTTTAAAAAAAAAAAAAAAAAAAAACTGCTGCTGATGTTGTCTCGTGAGCTCTATGCAACCGGCACGGCAAAGCAACACTGATTGATTATTATTATTATTATTATTATTACATTTTTTTAAATAAGGAACCAAGATTTTAATTAGCATTTGCAATTGAAACAAAACTGAAACTTTTTTGTAATTCTACTTAATTCACAGTCTCGTTGCTGTTAAAGGCTTTGGACCCAAACAGGGTTGTTATAGCGAGGGTGTACTTTAGTATTTCACTTTATATGCTTAATACACGACACTTGCACATTTTAATATATAATGCTTGCACATTTGTAATTTCATTTTTGTTATTTCTCCCATAGTAATCTCTCCCATATAATACTTTTAGAAAACCAGGAGCAACTTCTGCTCTGGATCAAAAAGCTATAATGCTCTGCGGCTGCCCGCCTATGTGGATAACTATCAAAAAGCTAGTAGAAACTAAAACACAAGTCTGGGAAAAACAAATGGAAATCTGGAAAAAGTATGAAATTTTGATGTTGAAGAAGTGTATGAACCCTGAGATACTGTACAGTCTACTTTGTACAAATCACAGTCCACAGGTCAATTATGGGCAACTAGACATTTCTTTTGTTCAACCAAATGTCTACAATGGACTGCCCGAAGGGCAAGTACCATTACCAAAATTTTGCAAGCCCTGATGAAGAATGGATGTGTACTGTAATATACATGAAGAATGGATGTGTACTGTAATATACATGAAGAATGGAGGTGTACTGTAATATACATGAAGAATGGATGTGTACTGTAATATACATGAAGAATGGAGGTGTACTGTAATATACATGAAGAATGGATGTGTACTGTAATATACATGAAGAATGGATGTGTACTGTAATATACATGAAGAATGGAGGTGTACTATAATATACATGAAGAATGGAGGTGTACTGTAATATACATGAATGGAGGTGTACTGTAATATATTCATATGAAAGTAATGCAATGGAATGAAGGGCGATGTGTTTTTTGGAGAATCTCTAAGCTGAGTTGACGTGTTTTACAGATGGCGGTGAACTCTTTGTATGGGGGAAGAATATCCGAGGGTGTCTAGGCATTGGCAAGACCGATGATCAGTATTTCCCATGGCGGGTAAGAGAGCTACTAACAAAGGAGGCATTATCGGATTGAGACCCAGAACTATGAAGTCAGTTTTTAAAGTATTCCAGTGATTCATCATCAACAACAAGGCTAAATAACCCACCCCAAACCCTACCCGCTCTCTGTGTAAGAAGGGTCTCCAACGCTCTGTTAACGCTGTGTGATGGGTCTCTCTTATTACAGTACAATAATACAATTCACATTTCTATAGTGCCTATAGATCCCAAGCATCCCAAAGCGCTTCACACAAAAAATTATAACATTTAAAATAGAGACAAAAAATGTGGTTTTAATTATAAAATTAGAACAAACTAAGTTAAAAAGCTAGTTTGTAAAAATAGAACAATGAAAAAAAATGTAATAAAATTGGAATTAATAAAATACACAGTTTAATTGGAAAATTTGGAAAACTAATATAAAAAGCTTAAAAATAAAGTGATGAAAACCTGAAAGTTATGAAAAAACTTCCGTTTGCATCATTAACATACAGGTTTCTCATTTAAATACTGACTAGTTATTCCCCCACCTTTATGTAAATTGTACTCATTCTACCTGTTGGAAAACATCTGAAAAGTTGTTCATTTTTTGATGGAAACAGCATTTGACAGAAAGGTTTGGACTGTAGAAAGACGCTTTTGATATTTAGGGCCAATACGTCTGTTAGCAGGGACTGCTGTTCCACACTCCGAGCTCGACCGGCTCCTAGTAACTCATTGAACTCAAACACAAAGACACAGGGACTGCTGTTCCACACTCCGAGCTCGACCGGCTCCTAGTAACTCATTGAACTCAAACACAAAGACACAGGAATTGCTGTTCCACACTCCGAGCTCGACCGGCTCCTAGTAACTCATTGAACTCAAACACAAAGACACAGGGACTGCTGTTCCACACTCCGAGCTCGACCGGCTCCTAGTAACTCATTGAACTCAAACACAAAGACACAGGGACTGCTGTTCCACACTCCGAGCTCGACCGGCTCCTAGTAACTCATTGAACTCAAACACAAAGACACAGGGACTGCTGTTCCACACTCCGAGCTCGACCGGCTCCTAGTAACTCATTGAACTCAAACACAAAGACACAGGGACTGCTGTTCCACACTCCGAGCTCGACCGGCTCCTAGTAACTCATTGAACTCAAACACAAAGACACAGGGACTGCTGTTCCACACTCCGAGCTCGACCGGCTCCTAGTAACTCATTGAACTCAAACACAAAGACACAGGAATTGCTGTTCCACACTCCGAGCTCGACCGGCTCCTAGTAACTCATTGAACTCAAACACAAAGACACAGGGACTGCTGTTCCACACTCCGAGCTCGACCGGCTCCTAGTAACTCATTGAACTCAAACACAAAGACACAGGGACTGCTGTTCCACACTCCGAGCTCGACCGGCTCCTAGTAACTCATTGAATTCGAAATGTTTTCAGCAACATGGCTTGGTAACCTGTTCTTTCCACAATGTGTCCAGTGGCTTTCTGTAGGGGTTTTACACACATATCTTTTTATTTCCTGTGTTTTCATTCGATATTTACCTTCTTAACAAAGGTTATTGAGTCCGGAGGTAGATTTAAGTCTCTCTCTGTTTACACAACACACTTCCATTTTTGCATATATCTAGGAAAAACACTTTCTAGGCTCAAATTAGTGAGATTCAGAATGTGTCTGACCCCCAGTTGAAACATTACATTTTGTGTCTAAATACATGCTTATTCAATTGTGATGAGCTAAGACCTTCCTATTGGACAACATATATTTTTAAATGAGCACACATTCGCTGGCAGTCAAGGTGATTTTGTTTCATGATACTTGTTTTAATTGGTATAAAATGTTTTAATGTGAATTTCTATAAAAATGTCTCTAATTTTGTAACTGTTTCTTGTTATTTTGTGACTGTTGTGATGGAGCGCTTCCTGGTGTGTTTCAGGTGACAGTGCCGGGGGAGGTGGTGGATGTGGCCTGTGGAGTGGATCACATGGTAGCTCTGGTCAAATCCCTGGTCTGAGTGCCCAGTACAGGCTTGCGCCTGACCCTGCTCCAGCGCCAGCATGCACTGAGAGGGGAGACCAGCTTCAGCTTCCCTCAGCTCTTGCCCTGTTCCTGATTGCTGCTTTAACAGACAGGCAGGAATTCAATCCCAGAAGAACATGTTTCATCATCCATACTATTAAACAGTCCACAGTGCTGAATTGAGATCAACTGAAAGAAATTGTATGAATTCACAGTGACAGGTGTTAAGATGTTAAGTCTTCAATGCTGAAATGTTTAGCATTGAATTGAAGTTTCTTTTTGTGGTCCCAAAATGTTTTACAAATACAGCAAAACCTTGATAAATTCCAATTTTACAAACGCTTCTATTTTTCCGATAAAAGTTGGTTTATCAAACCTTTAATGGCCAAGATACAGCCTCCAATACTTAGAAACCAGTTCCTAAAGAAGTAGGCCAGCATGAACTACATTCACAGGCAGTGAAATAGCTTCTTGTATGAAATGCTCAGCTAACATCTAGCAAAGTTTTGGGTAAGTGGATCTCACGGTACACCCTTAAGAAGTGGTAGGAATGTCTCAAGTTGCGCACAGTTGGTGGTGCTGAGGTGTGTTCTGATTGCTCTGTTTGTTACTGGATCATAGATGTAATCTCAAATTGAAACTGAAGTTAAAGATACAAACATTACATACAGAACAGTACAAAATAAGACCTGGTAATGCAATGTTTAATCACAATGTGATGGTCTCCAGATACACTGTGTACAACTGCCTTTGCTGTATTCCCTGCCCAGGGGAATTCATTGCCAGAGGGGGAATGGGAGACGCAGCAGCCCCCTTCACTGGGCAGTATTAACATTACTTAGCACAAGTTATTAGAATATCACATTCTTGGGAGAGGGGTGTCTGTCCATTCATCCACATCACGGCACACTTACAATGTTGTATATATCTGTAGAATCGGCGATCACATTGTGATAAAACATTTCATTGCTAATTGTTTTTCTATACTGTTCTGTACGTACTATTGATATGTTATGATCTAAATTTCTATTTAAAATAAAAAGTGCCGTTAACGCAGCAACAATCAATACAGTTAATTATCAAAGTCCAGGGCTGGTGGCGCTTAGAAAAAGCAGGGTCCTGATTTCCTTTCACTGTCGTACTATATACCATTTTAACAGCGCAGACCCTAACAGAAATCACAGTGAGCATCACAGAGGACTGGACTCGTACCTTTAAACTTTAGTATGCGGTTTCCTTATTGCGCTAGGCTTCCTAATGAGAGAAAAAACACAGTAAAACCCTTACCAGGTAAGTCAGACCGTCTGGCAAGGCTCACCTCGTGCTGTTCAATGTCCTGAGCTGAAGGCGACAGCGACTAATGGAACGAGAAGGGACTAACCAGACAATAAAGCCACCGTGAGGGTTCTATTGCTATTAGAAAATAGGTACGTAAAAAAAAAAAAAAAAAAAAAGTTTGTTTTTTCGTGAGATTATACAGCACTAGTTTTTGTTGTAACTAAACGTTTGTCTCAGTATTCCACGAGTAATGAGGTTTTCGCAGGATTCTATCAATGGCTGGGGAGCCTTCATGCTTCATCATCGCATGAAACCTCCTGAATAAGGTTACTTACCATACTGAATTACATACCGCTTTGTAGTTTTCCACATCATGAAAAACTTTATAAAATTGAAACTGGCATTTCAAAATGAAATACTGTACTACTATTATGTCTTCTATAAAAGATCAACATTATTTTTAATTATGTCTCAATCTTAAAATGCTAGGTGATGCAAAACTTTTGGCCCAAGCTGTAGACAGATTGAACGTACAGGACAGCCTGGAAGCAGACTTAGTCTCCATTGACAGATAGCCTTTAGAGTGCATGTACAGATTTTCTTTCATCAAGCAGATAAAAGGTAAAACAATTGAATACTGTATTTCCTGGTGGATTCATTTGAAACTGTTTAAGCACCATCAAGGTCCTTTACCAGAGATTAAGGCCCTTGTATTGACCAGTCCGGTTAAAGGAAATCTCTGATCCACTTTAGAAGAAGCATTTGACACGTGTGGTTTAAATTCGTGCCAGTGAGCTCATAACGCTGTCTGTCTTAGGACTTGTTTCAGGGTTAAACTGTAGTTAAGTCAGGTTAAGTGGAAATGCTTTTGTATTTGATTGTATTCACATTGTAAACGAGCACAATGTAATGTTGCTAACCCTGCGTTCAATACGCTTTGTGTAAATATAAACCAGGAATGTTCGTGATTCTGTTGCAAACCCAGAAAAACAGTTTCTGGAAACACATGTAGTTGTAGTTAACTGGCAAACAGAAATGCTGAATTTATTTATGATTTTTTTTTTTTTTGGCACAAGTTCATGCTTTTTTTTCATTACACGGGTTCCTTCAGGATTGAATCATTCTTCACACCTCTAGTTAAACAGACTTTAAAAAACAAATTCAAATAGTACAACAGGGCAGTGTACAAAATGAACCCTTTACAATGTTTTATAAAGTAGCTAAAACCAGACATTCAGAATCAGCAGCAACATTATTTCTCAATTAATTTCCAAATACATTCTACATTTTTTATTTTTTTTTTATAAGACTGGTAATGTGCTGGTGAACACATTGCAGAGGTGAGAGAAACACTTGGTAGAGGAGCTGGGAGATCAGGGCTGTGCAGATACTCTCTTATCTGTGTTATGTTGTTAGATATTAGTTAATGGAATACAATGTGTAATTTACTCAACACAACAAAGTCTGTGAGGTTACACAGCAGCTGAGTACCAGTCAGTAACATTATGACAGTGTGATTTAATATAGAACCTGCTGTGATCAGACTAAAACCACTCAGAGTTTCTGTGCAATGATTTCTCTTGCATTTCTTTTATCCCTTTGATGTGAAAGCATTTTGGTTTCACTCTGCTCGTTTCCTTAGAGATCTCTGCGGGATTACATCCTGGGCAAGATGTAATCTTTGCGTACACTCAGTGATCAAATCCATTTCTCAGGTTGTAAACTGAGGTGTAAGGAAAGGTCACATGTATGTGACACGCCATTTACTTTTGCTGGGTTTGCTAAATATTTTTATTATCATATAGGTTTGTTTAGTTTCATTTAACACCTGCTGACAAAAAAACAAAACAAAATGGGATTACTGTGAAGTAGTATGGGGACGCTCCTAATAGAAATACCATTTACCACTTTTCTGGAGGGAAGTGTTATCTGGAAGGTGTAGCTTTGTTCACACCAGGTTTGTTTGTTGGTTTCAAATGGTCAAACCCAACTGGTACTATTAGAGGTGGTCCAGTTTTCTTCTAGAACGATTTCTGGCTTACCTTCTAAAAACCAGTGTAAATAGAACATAAGACCATCACTTACAAACGAGAGGAGGGTATTTGGCACCTGAATGCTAGTTCCTAGCAGCTGATTGATCTCAATACCTTAGCATCAACAACATGGCTTGGTAACCATTCCACTCCATACCATAAGTAACCTATTCTCCTGTTTATTTTCTCTCTGCTCAACAAGATATGGTTTCAAATGTGATAATAGGAGCCACTTCTTCATAGAGAAAAAATATAATGAACTACTTAACCCCCAAACAAATTCAGAATGTTAACTTCTAGATAAGTCATAAATGTTAACTTCTTTACTTACCAGAAAGAAATTTATGATTCTAAGAATCCATAACAAGACTATAACAAGTCTAGTGTGAACAAGGCCTAAGTTTTGTTTTAAATCAGTGCATATCTGCCCCATTATATTTTCTATATCTAAATTCCTTCAAAATCCATGTCTGTTTGTCAAATCTGAGTTCTGTTTGGGGTTAGCAGTTCAGTCAGTGGCTGCTATTGTTTTTGTCTTCTGTAGTGCAGGCTCCTTGCTCCCTCTTGGCCCACATAGAGGGACAGCAAACACCAGGAAACAAACACGACATTGTCAGCTAATAATAATGTTCCTAACCTCCATTCCCCAATAGGAGAATTAATAATTAATCAATCTGGTTCCAAGACTGGGAGCAAGAAATAGAAATATTTTTTCTTTTAGATTTTAACAAAGAAGTAAAAAATACAAAGCTCTTTTTTTTTCACCGGCCAGCTATCGCAACAGAACATTTATAGTTCAGGCCAACTAGCAGTCAGTCCCTGCACTCCTTTAGCACAATCCAGGAAGGGACCAGACAGTCAAGGCTGCTAAAAAAAAAAGTCAAATAGGCCTTCTTGCCATGGAAACTATGTGAGGCCAAAGAGAAAAAAAAACACTACAGTAATGCTAGCTTTGGAGCAGGTGGTGGGTTGGCACAGTCCTTGCGAGGAGAAGCAAGAGGGGAGGGGAGGGGAGGGGAGGGGGGGGGGGGTCTTTCCTCCATTACACTGTTCTTCTCGATGGCAGCCCTCTGTCTGATCCTGGCACTTCGAGTTCTCCAGACACAAAGCTGCGGTTGTGTGAGGTAGGGGGTATTTTGGGAAGAGGGGACCCCGAATACTAATCCCTTCCTTGTCACTGCCCCCCTCCTTCGTTGGTCCGCAAGGCTCCAATAACACTCTGGATGTTCTCTACTGGAACCTACCAAAGGAAAAATAAGAACATATCGAGAGGGTGGGGCGTTACAGTCTACTAACTGCAACAAACAGCATTCTCAACACCACTGTGCTGTTCCAATGGTTACTCTCACCTCCCTCTGCAAGCAGGTTCATTTAAGAACATAAAGGTTTAGAACGAGAGGTCGTTCAGTCCATGTAAGCTCACCTGGTTCCTAGAAGCTGATTGAGCTCAAAACTTTTGTCAACAGCATGACTAGGTAACCCATGCCATACTCTCATTCTGTAAAGAAGTGTCTCCTTGTTTGCTTTTTTTTAATAAAAATGTAGTTAATCGGCAATTCATTTTACCCCGCTTTTCTTCCAATTTGACATATCCAATTATAAGATCAGCTCACTGTTGCCACCCCTGCGCTGACTCGGGAGTGGTGAAGCTGAACACATGCTGTCCTCCGAAGCGTGTGCTGTCAGTGGACCGCTTTTTTTTTTCACTCTGCAGGCCCGCCATACAGCTAACCCAGAGCTACAGCATCAGAGGACAATGCAGTTCTGGGCAACTTACAGATAAGCCTGCAGGCGCCCGGCCAGTCTACAGGGGTCGCTGGTGTACGGTGAACCGAGGACACCTTGGCCGACCTAAACCATACTATTGGACACAGTTGTGTTTAGAAAGACTTAGTGCACCTCCTGTTGCTTACAAATCAAACGCAACATTGTGAAAATAATTGTAACTAAATAATTCCTGGAAATCTTACCTCACATATATTGCCATTATTTCATAGGGTTTAGATTTTCATTTATGAAAAAAAGCACACATTGTGGTAAAGGTGAGTTTGATTTTTGAATGGTATTTTATTTGAAGCTGTTAGGAAAGAAAATGTTGAAACTTAAATGAATGACAGACTTTTTAATGTCAAAACATTTGTCACTGAATTTATTACGTTTCTTTTCATATTTCTAAATTCAGCCCTATTGAGTATTTCATAGCTATGGTAAGTAAAGTATTTATAGAAGTAAAGAATATTTATCGAATGTTCCTTCAAGATACTTCAATGCTACACTTCTGGACAACACGACGGGGTCGCATGAATGAAGTTGACATTGAAAACACTTTAGTCATTTGAAGAGTAGTGCTGGGTGCCCAAATATGAGCCAATGCTTCTAGGAGTTCAGGGCACAGTAGCGCCCCCTGGCTTGAAGTACAGGAGTGCTGTGCATCTGTTGGCGCATGACCAACTCTGCTATGATGGGCCGTTTTTTTTTTTTTTTTTTTTAAAGTACAAAACAGTATTAGCGTGCTCAGCAATTTAACAACAGCGTCATTTATTAGGTTTTGTTAACATTATTAAAAATAAATAATTCTGAAATATGTGTTTAATAATTGAGACGATGTGCTTATCACATGTCTAATCTGTTATATACTGTGTATAGGGTATACTGGGCTAAAGCCAGCTCAGGTCTGTGCTCAAGTGTAAACGGGCGACTCAAATGATGAGAATCTTCTAATCTGGTCGACTCCGAGCCACTTCAGGTTGTAAGTATAAACAGAATGGTGAGGGGATGGAATGGGTATCTAGTCATGCTAATGATGTTGAATCACTGGGATCCTTTATAACCCGACTTCAATCAGCTACAAGGAACTGGATAAGTACTGGTGGGCCAAGTGGCCTTTTCTTTTGTTCTTATGATATAAATATTCAGCTTATCCTGTGTTAAAACCCCTTGTAGGTTTAAAAAGAAAAGAAAACACAATAATATGTGAGGCAGCTGCAACAGGAAGACTCAAGCTTGTGGTATTTGGATGTAACACTCACGAGAGCAAGGTCGAACTTGAAGGTGCTGATGTAGTAAGCAGGAATGTCAGCGGCAGCCAGGGATTCAGATATCTGAGCCACGATCCCACACTCATCTAAGAGAGAGAGAGACAGAGAGGCAGACAATCACACATGATCCCACACTCATCTGAGAGAGAGAGAAAGAGAGAGAGAGAGACAGG
Organism: Polyodon spathula; assembly: GCF_017654505.1. Taxonomy (NCBI): domain Eukaryota; kingdom Metazoa; phylum Chordata; class Actinopteri; order Acipenseriformes; family Polyodontidae; genus Polyodon; species Polyodon spathula. The sequence goes on along the minus strand of NW_024472199.1, from coordinate 230 downwards.
CAGACAATCACACATGATCCCACACTCATCTGAGAGAGACAGGCAGACAATCACACATGATCCCACACTCATCTGAGAGAGACAGGCAGACAATCACACATGATCCCACACTCATCTGAGAGAGACAGGCAGACAATCACACATGATCCCACACTCATCTGAGAGAGACAGGCAGACAATCACACATGATCCCACACTCATCTGAGAGAGACAGGCAGACAATCACACAT
>NW_024472198.1:0-1236 GCF_017654505.1 Polyodon spathula | reverse complement strand
ATTTAGATTCTGGTATAGTAAGCAAACTTGTTAAATTTGCAGACGACACAAAAGTAGGAGGAGTGGCAAACACTGTTGCAGCAGCAAAGGTCATTCAAAATGATCTAGACGAGATTCAGAACTGGGCAGACACATGGCAAATGACATTTAATAGAGAAAAGTGTAAGGTACTGCACGCAGGAAATAAAAATGTACATTATAAATATCATATGGGAGATATTGAAATTGGAGAAGGAATCTATGAAAAAGACCTAGGAGTTTTTGTTGACTCAGAAATGTCTTCATCTAGACAATGTGGGGAAGCTATAAAAAAGGCTAACAAGATGCTCGGATACATTGTGAAAAGTGTTGAATTTAAATCAAGGGAAGTAATGTTAAAACTGTACAATGCAGTAGTAAGACCTCATCTTGAATATTGTGTTCAGTTCTGGTCACCTCGCTATAAAAAAGGTATTGCTGCTCTAGAAAAAGTGCAAAGAAGAGCGACCAGAATTATTCCGGGCTTAAAAGGCATGTCATATGCAGACAGGCTAAAAGAATTGAATCTGTTCAGTCTTGAACAAAGAAGACTACGCAGCGACCTAATTCAAGCATTCAAAATTCTAAAAGGTATTGACAATGTCGACCCAAGGGACTTTTTCAACCTGAAAAAAGAAACAAGGACCAGGGGTCACAAATGGAGGTTAGATTAAGGGGCATTCAGAACAGAAAATAGGAGACACTTTTTTTACACAGAATCGTGAGGGTCTGGAATCAACTCCCCAGTAATGTTGTCGAAGCTGACACCCTGGGATCCTTCAAGAAGCTGCTTGATGAGATTTTGGGATCAATAAGCTACTAACAACCAAACGAGCAAGATGGGCTGAATGGCCTCCTCTCGTTTGTAAACTTTCTTATGTTCTTATGTGGTATCTGCGCTTCAAGAGTTCACTCAACATCCCTCTGCCCTAAAGCTGCAACTGCATCAACGTCTAAAGTTTTGCCGCTAATTCATACAGGTCTTCAGTACCTAATCCTATTCTCCCAAGTCCCAGGTCTCTTGCAGACTTCAGTAGGTTTTCCTCCAGGATTTCTCTGTACTTTGCTGCATCCATTTTCCCCTTATCTTCACAAGCTTTCCAGCATAGCATGATGCTACCACTGCCATGCTTCACAGTAGGGATGGTGTTCTCAGGATGATGTGCAGTGTTAGGCTTGCGCCAACCATAGGGTTTAGCGTTGAGACCATAAAGCTCT
>NW_024472197.1:26970-41764 GCF_017654505.1 Polyodon spathula | reverse complement strand
ATTTTGGTCTCATCAGACCATAGAATCTTCTTCTACTTGGTCTCAGAGTCGCTCACATGCCTTCTGGCAAACTCTAGCCAAGATTTGATGTGGGTTTTTTTCAACAGTGGCTTTTTGCCACTCTCCCATAAAGGCCAGTTTTGTGAAGCGCCTGGGCTATTGTCGCCGTATGCACCTTGTCTCCCAGCTCAGCCATGGAAGACTGTAACTCCTTTAGAGTTGCCATAGGCCTCTTGGTAGTCTCCCTGACTAGTGCTCTTCTCGCCCAGATACATAGTTTTTGAGGATGGCCTGTTATAGACAGATTCACCGTTGTGCCATATTCTCTCCATTTCTTAATAATGGACTTTACTGTTCTCTGGGGGATATTCAGTGCCTTGGAAATGTTCTTATATCCTACCCCTGATTGGTGCTTTTGAAGAACCTTATTCTGTATTTGCTTTGAATGTTCCTTCGTCTTCATGAGTAGTTTCTGTTAGGAAATGTACTAAGCAACTGAGGGACCTCCCAGAGACAGGTGTATTTAACCTGAATTCATGCGAAACACCTCAATTGCACACAGGTGGACTCCATTTTGATTTTGGTCCAAGGGGGAGCGACTGTACATGGAATTTAAATATTTTTTCTTTTTACCATTTGCATCAACATTTAGCTGACGGGCAAATCCAAATACATCTTTGTCGTTAACAATTACATCTGTTTTATTTTTAATAAATATTTATTTTCTGAGCTAAATCTGAAGCTAACATGTAAATTAATCCCTGCCCACTGAAGCGTTTGACGTAGGCATTCTATGCAGGGAGGTGGGGAAGCAGCGTAAAGGAATATCCACCAGGGGCATCAGAGGGCATTCGTTCAGCACTCCCACCTTTATCCTCCTGAGCACTGCACCTCTCTAAATCTGACCTCCTCTACATTCCTTCTGCTCCATCTCAGTGTGCCCCAACTCTGTCGCGCTCTCTCTCCATCTCCTGCTATAAACCCAGCTGTTATTCTTGACCCCTCCCTCTCTTTCTTCCCACACACTTTTTCTCACTACTTATTATTCCACCGAGCTCCTGGTCCAAGCTCTTGTAATCTCCAGATTGGACTACTGTAACTCTCCTTGTTGGTCTACCTGCTTCATCTGTCTGCCCCCTGCAGTTCATTTAAAATTCTGCTGCTAATCTTGTCTTCTCAACCTCAACCCCTTCGCTACACTGGCTCATGCTATTCAAGTCCCTCTGCTTCGCACCCTGCACTGGCTACCTATCTCTGCTTGCATTCAAGTCAAGACCCTTGTTACAGACACCGCTCTCCACAGTCACAGCTTCTCATTCAGACACAAATACATAAATAAATAAATAACATAGTTATCATGAGACAGCTCCTTCTCATACTGGCCAATAGCTTCTGCACCCAAATACACAAATAAATATATAGACACAGCTTCTCATACAGACACAGCTTCACATACAGACACAGCTTCACATACAGACACAGCTTCACATACAGTCACAGCTTCTCATACAGACACAGCTTCTCATACAGGCAGACACAGCTTCTCATACAGACACAGCTTCTCATACAGACACAGCTTCTCATACAGACACAGCTTCTCATACAGGCACAGCTTCTCATACAGGCAGACACAGCTTCTCATACAGACACAGCTTCTCATACAGACACAGCTTCACATACAGACACAGCTTCTCATACAGACACAGCTTCTCATACAGACACAGCTTCACATACAGACACAGCTTCACATACAGGCACAGCTTCTCATCATACAGACACAGCTTCTCATCCAGGCAGACACAGCTTCTCATACAGACACAGCTTCTCATACAGGCACAGCTTCTCATACAGGCACAGCTTCTCATACAGACACAGCTTCTCATACAGACACAGCTTCACATACAGGCACAGCTTCTCATACAGACACAGCTTCACATACAGGCACAGCTTCTCATACAGACACAGCTTCTCATACAGACACAGCTTCACATACAGACACAGCTTCTCATACAGGCACAGCTTCACATACAGACACAGCTTCACATACAGACACAGCTTCACATACAGACACAGCTTCACATACAGGCACAGCTTCTCATACAGACACAGCTTCACATACAGGCACAGCTTCTCATACAGACACAGCTTCACATACAGACACAGCTTCTCATACAGACACAGCTTCTCATACAGACACAGCTTCACATACAGGCACAGCTTCTCATACAGACACAGCTTCACATACAGGCACAGCTTCTCATACAGGCACAGCTTCTCATACAGACACAGCTTCACATACAGGCACAGCTTCAGCTCATACAGGCACAGCTTCTCATACAGACACAGCTTCTCATACAGGCACAGCTTCTCATCCAGGCAGACACAGCTTCTCATACAGACACAGCTTCTCATACAGACACAGCTTCTCATACAGACACAGCTTCTCATACAGGCACAGCTTCTCATACAGACACAGCTTCTCATACAGGCACAGCTTCACATACAGACACAGCTTCTCATACAGGCACAGCTTCTCATACAGGCACAGCTTCACATACAGACACAGCTTCTCATACAGACACAGCTTCTCATACAGACACAGCTTCTCATACAGACACAGCTTCTCATACAGGCACAGCTTCACATACAGGCACAGCTTCACATACAGACACAGCTTCACATACAGGCACAGCTTCTCATCCAGACACAGCTTCTCATACAGACACAGCTTCTCATACAGACACAGCTTCACATACAGACACAGCTTCACATACAGACACAGCTTCTCATACAGACACAGCTTCTCATACAGACACAGCTTCACATACAGGCACAGCTTCTCATACAGGCACAGCTTCTCATACAGGCACAGCTTCTCATACAGACACAGCTTCGTCATACAGGCACAGTTTCACATACAGGCACAGCTTCTCATACAGACACAGCTTCTCATACAGACACAGCTTCTCATACAGACACAGCTTCACATACAGACACAGCTTCTCATACAGACACAGCTTCTCATACAGACACAGCTTCATACATACAGCTTCTCATACAGACACAGCTTCTCATACAGACACAGCTTCTACATACAGCTTCACATACAGACACAGCTTCTCATATACAGACACAGCTTCTCATACAGGCACAGCTTCACATACAGACACAGCTTCTCATACAGACACAGCTTCACATACAGGCACAGCTTCACATACAGGCACAGCTTCTCATACAGGCACAGCTTCTCATACAGACACAGCTTCACATACAGACACAGCTTCACATACAGGCACAGCTTCTCATACAGACACAGCTTCTCATACAGGCACAGCTTCTCATACAGACACAGCTTCACATACAGACACAGCTTCTCATACAGACACAGCTTCTCATACAGACACAGCTTCTCATACAGACACAGCTTCACATACAGGCACAGCTTCTCATACAGACACAGCTTCACATACAGACACAGCTTCTCATACAGACACAGCTTCACATACAGACACAGCTTCACATACAGGCACAGCTTCTCATACAGACACAGCTTCTCATACAGACACAGCTTCTCATACAGGCACAGCTTCATACAGACACAGCTTCTCATACAGACACAGCTTCACATACAGGCACAGCTTCACATACAGACACAGCTTCACATACAGGCACAGCTTCTCATACAGACACAGCTTCTCATACAGACACAGCTTCACATACAGACACAGCTTCTCATACAGACACAGCTTCTCATACAGGCACAGCTTCACATACAGACACAGCTTCTCATACAGGCACAGCTTCATACATACAGACACAGCTTCTCATACAGACACAGCTTCATACATACAGCTTCACACAGCTTCTCATACAGACACAGCTTCTCATACAGACACAGCTTCTCATACAGACACAGCTTCACATACAGGCACAGCTTCTCATACAGGCACAGCTTCACATACAGACACAGCTTCTCATACAGACACAGCTTCACATACAGACACAGCTTCACATACAGACACAGCTTCACATACAGACACAGTTTCACATACAGACACAGTTTCACATACAGACACAGCTTCACATACAGACACAGCTTCACATACAGGCACAGCTTCTCATACAGACACAGCTTCACATACAGGCACAGCTTCTCATACAGGCACAGCTTCTCATACAGACACAGCTTCTCATACAGACACAGCTTCACATACAGGCACAGCTTCTCATACAGACACAGCTTCACATACAGACACAGCTTCACATACAGGCACAGCTTCACATACAGACACAGCTTCTCATACAGGCACAGCTTCACATACAGACACAGCTTCACATACAGACACAGCTTCATACAGGCACAGCTTCTCATACAGACACAGCTTCACATACAGACACAGCTTCTCATACAGACACAGCTTCTCATACAGGCACAGCTTCTCATACAGGCACAGCTTCACATACAGACACAGCTTCACATACAGGCACAGCTTCACATACAGGCACAGCTTCTCATACAGACACAGCTTCACATACAGACACAGCTTCTCATACAGACACAGCTTCTCATACAGACACAGCTTCTCATACAGACACAGCTTCATACAGACACAGCTTCACATACAGGCACAGCTTCTCATACAGGCACAGCTTCTCATACAGACACAGCTTCTCATACAGACACAGCTTCACATACAGGCACAGCTTCTCATACAGACACAGCTTCACATACAGGCACAGCTTCTCATACAGGCACAGCTTCACATACAGACACAGCTTCTCATACAGGCACAGCTTCACAGACACAGCTTCTCATACAGACACAGCTTCTCATACAGGCACAGCTTCACATACAGACACAGCTTCTCATACAGACACAGCTTCACATACAGACACAGCTTCTCATACAGGCACAGCTTCACATACAGACACAGCTTCACATACAGACACAGCTTCTCATACAGACACAGCTTCAGGCACAGCTTCTCATACAGGCACAGCTTCACATACAGACACAGCTTCACATACAGACACAGCTTCTCATACAGACACAGCTTCACATACAGGCACAGCTTCTCATACAGACACAGCTTCTCATACAGACACAGCTTCTCATACAGACACAGCTTCACATACAGACACAGCTTCACATACAGGCACAGCTTCTCATACAGGCACAGCTTCTCATACAGACACAGCTTCTCATACAGACACAGCTTCACATACAGACACAGCTTCACATACAGGCACAGCTTCTCATACAGACACAGCTTCTCATACAGACACAGCTTCACATACAGACACAGCTTCACATACAGACACAGCTTCACATACAGACACAGCTTCTCATACAGACACAGCTTCTCATACAGACACAGCTTCTCATACAGACACAGCTTCACATACAGGCACAGCTTCTCATCCAGGCAAAGCTTCTCATACAGACACAGCTTCTCATACAGACACAGCTTCACATACAGGCACAGCTTCTCATCCAGACACAGCTTCTCATACAGACACAGCTTCTCATACAGGCACAGCTTCACATACAGGCACAGCTTCTCATACAGGCACAGCTTCTCATACAGACACAGCTTCACATCCAGACACAGCTTCACATACAGACACAGCTTCACATACAGACACAGCTTCACATACAGGCACAGCTTCTCATACAGACACAGCTTCTCATACAGACACAGCTTCACATACAGGCACAGCTTCTCATACAGACACAGCTTCACATACAGACACAGCTTCACATACAGACACAGCTTCACATACAGACACAGCTTCACATACAGGCACAGCTTCTCATCCAGACACAGCTTCACATACAGACACAGCTTCACATACAGACACAGCTTGTCATACAGGTACAGCTTCTCATACAGACACAGCTTCTCATACAGACACAGCTTCACATTCTCATACAGACACAGCTTCACATACAGACACAGCTTCACATACAGACACAGCTTCACATACAGACACAGCTTCACATACAGGCACAGCTTCACATACAGGCACAGCTTCTCATACAGACACAGCTTCACATACAGACACAGCTTCTCATACAGGCACAGCTTCACATACAGACACAGCTTCTCATACAGACACAGCTTCTCATACAGGCACAGCTTCTCATACAGACACAGCTTCTCATACAGACACAGCTTCTCATACAGACACAGCTTCACATACAGACACAGCTTCACATACAGACACAGCTTCACATACAGGCACAGCTTCACATACAGACACAGCTTCTCATACAGACACAGCTTCTCATACAGACACAGCTTCTCATACAGGCACAGCTTCACATACAGGCACAGCTTCTCATACAGGCACAGCTTCACATACAGACACAGCTTCACATACAGGCACAGCTTCTCATACAGACACAGCTTCACATACAGACACAGCTTCTCATACAGACACAGCTTCACATACAGACACAGCTTCACATACAGGCACAGCTTCTCACATACAGGCACAGCTTCACATACAGGCACAGCTTCTCACAGACACAGCTTCACATACAGACACAGCTTCACATACAGACACAGCTTCTCATACAGACACAGCTTCTCATACAGGCACAGCTTCTCATACAGACACAGCTTCACATACAGACACAGCTTCTCATACAGACACAGCTTCTCATACAGGCACAGCTTCACATACAGACACAGCTTCTCATACAGACACAGCTTCTCATACAGACACAGCTTCACATACAGACACAGCTTCTCATACAGACACAGCTTCTCATACAGACACAGCTTCACATACAGACACAGCTTCACATACAGGCACAGCTTCTCATACAGACACAGCTTCTCATACAGACACAGCTTCTACATACAGGGCTTCTCATACAGGCACAGCTTCTCATACAGACACAGCTTCTCATACAGACACAGCTTCACATACAGACACAGCTTCACATACAGACACAGCTTCACATACAGACACAGCTTCACATACAGGCACAGCTTCACATACAGACACAGCTTCACATACAGGCACAGCTTCACATACAGGCACAGCTTCACATACAGACACAGCTTCACATACAGACACAGCTTCTCATACAGACACAGCTTCTCATACAGACACAGCTTCACATACAGACACAGCTTCTCATACAGACACAGCTTCTCATACAGACACAGCTTCTCATACAGGCACAGCTTCACATACAGACACAGCTTCTCATACAGACACAGCTTCACATACAGGCACAGCTTCTCATACAGACACAGCTTCTCATACAGACACAGCTTCACATACAGGCACAGCTTCTCATACAGACACAGCTTCTCATACAGACACAGCTTCTCATACAGACACAGCTTCACATACAGACACAGCTTCACATACAGGCACAGCTTCTCATACAGACACAGCTTCTCATACAGACACAGCTTCACATACAGGCACAGCTTCTCATACAGACACAGCTTCTCATACAGACACAGCTTCTCATACAGGCACAGCTTCACATACAGACACAGCTTCACATACAGGCACAGCTTGTCATACAGGTACAGCTTCACATACAGACACAGCTTCACATACAGACACAGCTTCACATACAGACACAGCTTCACATACAGACACAGCTTCTCATACAGACACAGCTTCTCATACAGACACAGCTTCTCATACAGACACAGCTTCTCATACAGACACAGCTTCACATACATACACAGCTTCACATACAGGCACAGCTTCTCATACAGACACAGCTTCTCATACAGACACAGCTTCTCATACAGACACAGCTTCACATACAGGCACAGCTTCTCATACAGACACAGCTTCACATACAGACACAGCTTCACATACAGGCACAGCTTCTCATACAGACACAGCTTCACATACAGGCACAGCTTCTCATACAGACACAGCTTCACATACAGACACAGCTTCTCATACAGACACAGCTTCACATACAGACACAGCTTGTCATACAGGTACAGCTTCTCATACAGGCACAGCTTCACATACAGATACAGACACAGCTTCACATACAGGCACAGCTTCTCATACAGACACAGCTTCTCATACAGACACAGCTTCACATACAGACACAGCTTCACATACAGACACAGCTTCTCATACAGACACAGCTTCACATACAGACACAGCTTCTCATACAGACACAGCTTCACATACAGACACAGCTTCACATACAGGCACAGCTTCTCATACAGACACAGCTTCTCATACAGGCACAGCTTCACATACAGGCACAGCTTCTCATACAGACACAGCTTCTCATACAGACACAGCATACAGGCACAGCTTCTCATACAGACACAGCTTCTCATACAGACACAGCATCACATACAGGCACAGCTTCTCATACAGACACAGCTTCTCATACAGGCACAGCTTCTCATACAGACACAGCTTCTCATACAGACACAGCTTCACATACAGACACAGCTTCTCATACAGGCACAGCTTCTCATACAGACACAGCTTCTCATACAGACACAGCTTCTCATACAGACACAGCTTCTCATACAGACACAGCTTCTCATACAGACACAGCTTCTCATACAGACACAGCTTCTCATACAGACACAGCTTCACATACAGACACAGCTTCACATACAGACACAGCTTCTCATACAGGCACAGCTTCTCATACAGACACAGCTTCACATACAGACACAGCTTCTCATACAGACACACAGCTTCACATACAGGCACAGACTTCGCATACAGACACAGCTTCTCATACAGACACAGCTTCTCATACAGACACAGCTTCTCATACAGACACAGCTTCACATACAGGCACAGCTTCACATACAGAATAGCTTCTCATACAGCTTCACATACAGACACAGCTTCTCATACAGGCACAGCTTCACATACAGACACAGCTTCACATACAGACACAGCTTCTCATACAGACACAGCTTCTCATACAGGCACAGCTTCTCATACAGACACAGCTTCACATACAGGCACAGCTTCTCATACAGGCACAGCTTCTCATACAGACACAGCTTCTCATACAGACTTCTCATACAGACACAGCTTCACATACAGGCACAGCTTCTCATACAGACACAGCTTCACATACAGACACAGCTTCACATACAGACACAGCTTCTCATACAGACACAGCTTCACATACAGACACAGCTTCACATACAGACACAGCTTCACATACAGGCACAGCTTCTCATACAGGCACAGCTTCTCATACAGACACAGCTTCACATACAGGCACAGCTTCACATACAGACACAGCTTCACATACAGACACAGCTTCACATACAGACACAGCTTCACATACAGACACAGCTTCAGCTTCTCATACAGGCACAGCTTCTCATACAGGCACAGCTTCTCATACAGACACAGCTTCTCATACAGGCACAGCTTCACAGCTTCTCATACAGACACAGCTTCTCATACAGACACAGCTTCACATACAGACACAGCTTCTCATACAGGCACAGCTTCTCATACAGACACAGCTTCTCATACAGACACAGCTTCTCATACAGGCACAGCTTCACATACAGACACAGCTTCACATACAGACACAGCTTCACATACAGACACAGCTTCTCATACAGACACAGCTTCAGCTACAGACACAGCTTCTCATACAGACACAGCTTCTCATACAGACACAGCTTCTCATACAGACACAGCTTCTCATACAGACACAGCTTCACATACAGGCACAGCTTCACATACAGACACAGCTTCTCATACAGACACAGCTTCACATACAGGCACAGCTTCTCATACAGACACAGCTTCACATACAGACACAGTTTCACATAAAGGCACAGCTTCACATACAGACACAGCTTCTCATACAGGCATAGCTTCTCATCCAGGCACAGCTTCACATACAGGCACAGCTTCTCATACAGACACAGCTTCTCATACAGACACAGCTTCTCATACAGACACAGCTTCACATACAGGCACAGCTTCTCATACAGACACAGCTTCTACATACAGGCACAGCTTCAGACACAGCATACAGCTTCTTCATACAGACACAGCTTCTTATCCAGGCACAGCTACACATACAGGCACAGCTTCTCATACAGACACAGCTTCTCATACAGACACAGCTTCTCATACAGGTACAGCTTCACATACAGACACAGCTTCTCATACAGACACAGCTTAACATACAGACACAGCTTCACATACAGGCACAGCTTCACATACAGACACAGCTTCTCATACAGACACAGCTTCACATACAGACACAGCTTCTCATACAGACACAGCTTCACATACAGACACAGCTTCTCATACAGGCACAGCTTCACATATCAGGCAGAGCTTCATACAGACACAGCTTCACATACAGGCACAGCTTCTCATACAGACACAGCTTCTCATACAGACACAGCTTCACATACAGACACAGCTTCTCATACAGACACAGCTTCACATACAGACACAGCTTCTCATACAGACACAGCTTCTCATACAGACACAGCTTCTCATACAGACACAGCTTCACTTACAGACACAGCTTCACATACAGGCACAGCTTCTCATACAGACACAGCTTCACATACAGGCACAGCTTCTCATACAGACACAGCTTCTCATACAGACACAGCTTCACATACAGACACAGCTTCACATACAGACACAGCTTCACATACAGGCACAGCTTCTCATACAGACACAGCTTCACATACAGGCACAGCTTCTCATACAGACACAGCTTCATACAGACACAGCTTCACATACAGACACAGCTTCTCATACAGACACAGCTTCACATACAGACACAGCTTCTCATACAGGCACAGCTTCACATACAGACACAGCTTCTCATACAGGCACAGCTTCTCATACAGGCACAGCTTCTCATACAGACACAGCTTCACATACAGGCACAGCTTCTCATACAGACACAGCTTCACATACAGGCACAGCTTCTCATACAGACACAGCTTCACATACAGGCACAGCTTCACATACAGGCACAGCTTCAGACATACAGACACAGCTTCTCATACAGACACAGCTTCATACATACAGACACAGCTTCTCATACAGACACAGCTTCACATACAGGCACAGCTTCTCATACAGGCACAGCTTCTCATACAGGCACAGCTTCTCATCCAGACACAGCTTCTCATACAGACACAGCTTCTCATACAGACACAGCTTCACATACAGGCACAGCTTCTCATACAGACACAGCTTCACATACAGGCACAGCATCTCATCCAGACACAGCTTCTCATACAGACACAGCTTCTCATACAGACACAGCTTCACATACAGACACAGCTTCACATACAGACACAGCTTCTCATACAGACACAGCTTCTCATACACAGCTTCACATACAGGCACAGCTTCTCATACAGGCAGGCTCATACAGACACAGCTTCTCATACAGACACAGCTTCTCATACAGACACAGCTTCTCATACAGACACAGCTTCACATACAGACACAGCTTCACATACAGACACAGCTTCTCATACAGACACAGCTTCTCATACAGACACAGCTTCTCATACAGACACAGCTTCTCATACAGACACAGCTTCTCATACAGACACAGCTTCACATACAGGCACAGCTTCTCATACAGACACAGCTTCTCATACAGGCACAGCTTCTCATACAGACACAGCTTCACATACAGACACAGCTTCTCATACAGACACAGCTTCACATACAGACACAGCTTCTCATACAGACACAGCTTCACATACAGACACAGCTTCACATACAGACACAGCTTCTCATACAGGCACAGCTTCACATACAGACACAGCTTCACATACAGACACAGCTTCACATACAGACACAGCTTCTCATACAGACACAGCTTCACATACAGACACAGCTTCACATACAGGCACAGCTTCACATACAGACACAGCTTCTCATACAGACACAGCTTCTCATACAGACACAGCTTCACATACAGACACAGCTTCTCATACAGGCACAGCTTCTCATCCAGGCAGACACAGCTTCTCATACAGACACAGCTTCGCATACAGGCACAGCTTCACATACAGGCACAGCTTCTCATACAGACACAGCTTCACATACAGACACAGCTTCACATACAGACACAGCTTCACATACAGGCACAGCTTCACATACAGACACAGCTTCACATACAGACACAGCTTCACATACAGGCACAGCTTCTCATACAGACACAGCTTCACATACAGGCACAGCTTCTCATACAGACACAGCTTCTCATACAGACACAGCTTCACATACAGGCACAGCTTGTCATACAGGTACAGCTTCACATACAGACACAGCTTCACATACAGACACAGCTTCACATACAGGCACAGCTTCTCATACAGACACAGCTTCAGGCACAGCTTCTCATACAGACACAGCTTCACATACAGGCACAGCTTCTCATACAGACACAGCTTCACTTACATACACAGCTTCACATACAGGCACAGCTTCACATACAGACACAGCTTCTCATACAGGCTTCACACAGCACAGACACAGCTTCTACATACAGACACAGCTTCTCATACAGGCACAGCTTCTCATACAGGCACAGCTTCTCATACAGACACAGCTTCTCATACAGACACAGCTTCTCATACAGACACAGCTTCACATACAGGCTTCACATACAGACACAGCTTCACATACAGACACAGCTTCACATACAGGCACAGCTTCTCATACAGACACAGCTTCACATACAGACACAGCTTCTCATACAGGCACAGCTTCACATACAGACACAGCTTCTCATACAGACACAGCTTCTCATACAGACACAGCTTCACATACAGGCACAGCTTCTCATACAGGCACAGCTTCTCATACAGACACAGCTTCACATACAGACACAGCTTCACATACAGACACAGCTTCACATACAGACACAGCTTCTCATCCAGACACAGCTTCACATACAGGCACAGCTTCTCATACAGACACAGCTTCTCATACAGACACAGCTTCTCATACAGACACAGCTTCACATACAGGCACAGCTTCACATACAGACACAGCTTCACATACAGACACAGCTTCACATACAGACACAGCTTCTCATACAGACACAGCTTCACATACAGACACAGCTTCTCATACAGACACAGCTTCTCATACAGACACAGCTTCTCATACAGACACAGCTTCACATACAGACACAGCTTCACATACAGACACAGCATACAGGCACAGCTTCTCATACAGACACAGCTTCTCATACAGACACAGCTTCTTCATACAGGCACAGCTTCACATACAGACACAGCTTCTCATACAGACACAGCTTCTCATACAGACACAGCTTCACATACAGGCACAGCTTCTCATACAGACACAGCTTCACATACAGGCACAGCTTCTCATACAGACACAGCTTCACATACAGACACAGCTTCACATACAGACACAGCTTCTCATACAGACACAGCTTCACATACAGACACAGCTTCTCATACAGACACAGCTTCACATACAGGCACAGCTTCACATACAGGCACAGCTTCACATACAGGCACAGCTTCTCATACAGACACAGCTTCTCATACAGGCACAGCTTCTCATACAGACACAGCTTCGCATACAGACACAGCTTCACATACAGGCACAGCTTCTCATACAGACACAGCTTCACATACAGGCACAGCTTCACATACAGACACAGCTTCTCATACAGACACAGCTTCTCATACAGACACAGCTTCTCATACAGACACAGCTTCTCATACAGGCACAGCTTCACATACAGACACAGCATCAGACACAGCTTCATACAGACACAGCTTCACATAAGACACAGCTTCACATACAGACACAGCTTCTCATACAGACACAGCTTCTCATACAGACACAGCTTCTCATACAGACACAGCTTCACATACAGACACAGCTTCTCATACAGACACAGCTTCACATACAGGCACAGCTTCTCATCCAGGCACAGCTTCTCATACAGACACAGCTTCTCATACAGACACAGCTTCACATACAGGCACAGCTTCACATACAGGCACAGCTTCTCATACAGACACAGCTTCACATACAGGCACAGCTTCTCATACAGACACAGCTTCTCATACAGGCACAGCTTCTCATACAGACACAGCTTCTCATACAGACACAGCTTCACATACAGACACAGCTTCTCATACAGACACAGCTTCACATACAGGCACAGCTTCTCATACAGGCACAGCTTCTCATACAGACACAGCTTCTCATACAGGCACAGCTTCTCATACAGGCACAGCTTCACATACAGAAACAGCTTCTCATACAGACACAGCTTCACATACAGGCACAGCTTCTCATACAGACACAGCTTCACATACAGGCACAGCTTCACATACAGACACAGCTTCACATACAGGCACAGCTTCTCATACAGACACAGCTTCACATACAGGCACAGCTTCTCATACAGACACAGCTTCTCATACAGACACAGCTTCTCATACAGACACAGCTTCACATCCAGGCAGACACAGCTTCACATACAGGCACAGCTTCACATACAGACACAGCTTCTCATACAGGCACAGCTTCACATACAGACACAGCTTCTCATACAGACACAGCTTCTCATACAGACACAGCTTCTCATACAGACACAGCTTCACATACAGACACAGCTTCACATACAGGCACAGCTTCTCATACAGACACAGCTTCACATACAGGCACAGCTTCTCATACAGGCACAGCTTCTCATACAGACACAGCTTCTCATACAGACACAGCTTCACATACAGATACAGGTTCACATACAGGC